>NW_018408769.1:422831-510685 GCF_002113885.1 Mizuhopecten yessoensis | reverse complement strand
GTTTCTACGTTTACATAACGTTATACTTATTCTCGTTTCTACGTTAACATGGAAGTGATACTTATTTTCGTTTCTACGTTTATATGGAAGAGATACTTATTGTCGTTTCTACGTTTACATGGAAGTGATACTTATTCTCGTTTCTACGTTTACATGGAAATGATTCTTATTCTCGTTTCCACGTTTACATTGAAGTGATACTTATTCTCGTTTCCACGTTTACATGGAAGTTATACTTATTCTCGTGTCTACGTTGATATGGAAGTGGTACTTATTCTCGTTTCTACGTTTACATAACGTTATCCTTATTCTCGTTTCTACGTTAACATGGAAGTGATTCTTATTCTCGTTTCTACGTTTACATAACGTTATTCTTATTCTCGTTTCTACGTTTACATGGAAATGATTCTTATTCTCGTTTCCACGTTTCCATGGAAGTGATACTTATTCTCGTGTCTACGTTTACATGGAAGTGATATTTATTCTCGTTTTTACGTTTACATGAAAATGATTCTTATTCTCGTTTCCACGTTTACATGGAAGTGATACTTATTCTCGTTTCTACGTTTACATGGAAGTGATACTTATTCTCGTTTCTACGTTTACATGGAAGTGATACTTATTCTCGTTTCTACGTTTACATGGAAGTGATACTTATTCTAATCTCGTGTCTACGTTTACATGGAAGTGATACTTATTCTCGTTTTTACGTTTACATGGAAGTGATACTTATTCTCGTTTCTACGTTTACATGGAAGTGATATTTATTCTCGTTTCTACTTTTTCATGGAAATGATACTTATTCTCGTTTCTACGTTTATATGGAAGTGATACTTATTCTCGTTTCCACGTTTACATGGAAGTGATATTTATTCTCGTTTCTACGTTTTCATGGAAGTGATACTTATTTTCGTTTCTTCGTTTACATGGAAGTGATACTTATTTTCGTTTCTACGTGTACATGGAAGTGATACCTATTCTCGTGTCTACGTTTACATGAAAATGATACTTATTCTCGTTTCTACGTTTACATGGAAGTGATACTTATTCTCATTTCCACGTTTACATGGAAGTGATACTTATTCTCGTGTCTACGTTTACATGAAAGTGATACTTATTCTCGTTTCTACGTTTACATGGAAGTGATACTTATTCTCGTTTCTACGTTTACATGGAAGTGATACTTATTCTCGTTTCTACGTTTACATGGAAGTGATACTTATTCTCGTTTCTACGTTTACATGGAAGTGATACTTATTCTCGTTTCTACGTTTACATGGAAGTGATACTTATTCTCGTTTCTACGTTTACATGGAAGTGATACTTATTCTCGTTTCTACGTTTACATGGAAGTGATACTTATTCTCGTTTCTACGTTTACATGGAAGTGATACTTATTCTCGTTTCTACGTTTACATGGAAGTGATACTTATTCTCGTTTCTACGTTTACATGGAAGTGATACTTATTCTCGTTTCTACGTTTACATGGAAGTGATACTTATTCTCGTTTCTACGTTTACATGGAAGTGATACTTATTCTCGTTTCTACGTTTACATGGAAGTGATACTTATTCTCGTTTCTACGTTTACATGGAAGTGATACTTATTCTCGTTTCTACGTTTACATGGAAGTGATACTTATTCTCGTTTCTACGTTTACATGGAAGTGATACTTATTCTCGTTTCTACGTTTACATGGAAGTGATACTTATTCTCGTTTCTACGTTTACATGGAAGTGATACTTATTCTCGTTTCTACGTTTACATGGAAGTGATACTTATTCTCGTTTCTACGTTTACATGGAAGTGATACTTATTCTCGTTTCTACGTTTACATGGAAGTGATACTTATTCTCGTTTCTACGTTTACATGGAAGTGATACTTATTCTCGTTTCTACGTTTACATGGAAGTGATACTTATTCTCGTTTCTACGTTTACATGGAAGTGATACTTATTCTCGTTTCTACGTTTACATGGAAGTGATACTTATTCTCGTTTCTACGTTTACATGGAAGTGATACTTATTCTCGTTTCTACGTTTACATGGAAGTGATACTTATTCTCGTTTCTACGTTTACATGGAAGTGATACTTATTCTCGTTTCTACGTTTACATGGAAGTGATACTTATTCTCGTTTCTACGTTTACATGGAAGTGATACTTATTCTCGTTTCTACGTTTACATGGAAGTGATACTTATTCTCGTTTCTACGTTTACATGGAAGTGATACTTATTCTCGTTTCTACGTTTACATGGAAGTGATACTTATTCTCGTTTCTACGTTTACATGGAAGTGATACTTATTCTCGTTTCTACGTTTACATGGAAGTGATACTTATTCTCGTTTCTACGTTTACATGGAAGTGATACTTATTCTCGTTTCTACGTTTACATGGAAGTGATACTTATTCTCGTTTCTACGTTTACATGGAAGTGATACTTATTCTCGTTTCTACGTTTACATGGAAGTGATACTTATTCTCGTTTCTACGTTTACATGGAAGTGATACTTATTCTCGTTTCTACGTTTACATGGAAGTGATACTTATTCTCGTTTCTACGTTTACATGGAAGTGATACTTATTCTCGTTTCTACGTTTACATGGAAGTGATACTTATTCTCGTTTCTACGTTTACATGGAAGTGATACTTATTCTCGTTTCTACGTTTACATGGAAGTGATACTTATTCTCGTTTCTACGTTTACATGGAAGTGATACTTATTCTCGTTTCTACGTTTACATGGAAGTGATACTTATTCTCGTTTCTACGTTTACATGGAAGTGATACTTATTCTCGTTTCTACGTTTACATGGAAGTGATACTTATTCTCGTTTCTACGTTTACATGGAAGTGATACTTATTCTCGTTTCTACGTTTACATGGAAGTGATACTTATTCTCGTTTCTACGTTTACATGGAAGTGATACTTATTCTCGTTTCTACGTTTACATGGAAGTGATACTTATTCTCGTTTCTACGTTTACATGGAAGTGATACTTATTCTCGTTTCTACGTTTACATGGAAGTGATACTTATTCTCGTTTCTACGTTTACATGGAAGTGATACTTATTCTCGTTTCTACGTTTACATGGAAGTGATACTTATTCTCGTTTCTACGTTTACATGGAAGTGATACTTATTCTTGTTTCCACGTTTACATGGAAGTGATACTTATTCTCGTGTCTATGTTTACATGGAAGTGATACTTATTCTCGTGTCTACGTTTACATGGAAGTGATACTTATTCTCGTGTCTACGTTTACATAGAAGTGATACTTATTCTCGTGTCTACGTTTACATGGATGTGTAACCTACGTAGGTGCACATTTACACCTGAAATGGTGTTGTTATTCTCACAATATTTTTCCGTAACTTTGTATTGATATGTTTATGACGGACTTCACTTTTGTGTGGACACTATTTCTGGGTTCGGATGTCATCTGGCGCGAGCAGACGTTCCTTTTTGAGAAAATACGTTCCCAACTGCTGAGGAATGGAAAATCCGTTCTCAAATTCTTCTCAAGTTGTTCTCAAGTCGTTCTCAACTTCTTTTCATACTGACAACCAATGATATTGAATGTATCATGCTACCGGTAGGTGGTATAAGGTAGTATATAGATGATATTGCTTATTCTTGTTTCTTAGTGACCTTAAAGACCTTCAATCGGCTCAATTGAATTGATACTTACGACCATTGCCGAGTCGGTCAATCAAATAGCCAACGGGCAGACTTAGAATCGCTGATCTGGAAAATCAAAATTACAACTGTAACAATGAACTTGACATATATATCCTCATCACAAATGGCATCAGGATCCACTTCATTTTATACCGAAAGTAAGAAAAATAACGTCGGGAATAATCTAGAGAATTGAAGACAGGTGCACTTACGTCCATCTGAGCGAGGAGTGTAGCAGGTTATAGCGGACCGCTCCTAAACCAAGACAAACCTTGCAATCAGTCTCTTCAGTTGTATTGCTTGAACCATCTCTATCAGCCGGTATCTGCTGAGTAACAAATCAAGAACATTAGTTAAATAATGTTATATCTAAAGCAAAAATTAACAAGGTACATGTGTGTACAACGACCTATGTGGTACAGATTGATTAGCTGTTCACACATTAGAATGTAGATGAACGACAACTTGCGGAATAACCAGATCGTTGTTGCTCAAAGGTTGGAAAGAGTTATAAATACAACAGAATCAAGAACATTCTGATAACTATTCCCTTGTTATAGGATTGTTGAGACAAATTAGATTGATGTATGTTGATGTTTCATTCTGCTTTGAAATCCCTTGTTATTAGTGGCAACAAGTTATTTTTCACTCATCATTGGTAGGCGGTAGACATTTAAGGGACGTCACGTGAAGAGCCATATTTTTTTTTTTAATGAATGTATGTATCGTATGCACTTTTACTTATGTTACCTCGCCATCCCCATATCCTTAGTCCGTCCCAAATGTCCAGTTTGACCATTTGAATTTTTCGGGAAAGTCCTGCTAAAAATAGCGCCGATAACGTCACCTGACTAGGCAAGAAACGGTATCCAAAGGGGCCCCCATAGAGGGGCCGTTAGGCAACTGCAACTTCTTACCGCACTATGAAACCAAGTAATATGATTTCTAAGTCTGTATTCAAACTTATTGAACAGTAATTATTCATCATAAGAAGTTAATTGCACACTTGCCAATATTCAGAATTTAAATTCATTTAGCTTTAAATATATTTGTTGCCAATAAAATTGAACAAGGGATGGGCACAAGTTTTTACAATTTATCACAGTCTTCTCCCGTCAAACATTTATAATTTAATGTCAACAATGATAATAGGCATAACCATAAAGAATTTATTACCGGAATGAGACCGGAACAGATGGTACGGGGCTAAACACCTTCTCTCAACCATGGGACAAACCTTTCTGTAAAAAGGAATATTCACGAGACGAATATCCTTTTTCAAATGTTTTCATAAAGTGCATATATGCAATGCCAAACTACACATGTATGAAAAAAGAGAAACGTTTGTGATTTTTTTTTTTATTACATTGTACAACTCAATGTCTTGGGCCAATTATTTTTTCTAGACCAGGCATATAAATTTATGTATACTCTCTTTCCCACTTTCACTGTCTCCATACGCTATCACTTATAATTAGTAAGTCGTATCAGCCTTCACACACAATAAACTGTATGGCAATACCAATACGTGTACATGTAGAACATGTGTCAGATATGGAACGTGTTGAGATACTTGATAATGATATTTTCAATCTTATTCTTTAATCATTTCTTTTTTGTCCGAAACAGAAGCCGTAGTTATCGGTAGCACGCATCCTTTTTACATCGTAAACAAATGTTTTCCCCTGTTTTCAATACATATTCCGATTCTATCTGAAGTCGAAAATTAATTCTTTAACGAGAAAAGGTTGTTACATGATCATGAATTCTGACTCAACATCATATGAAAACACGAACTGTTAAAAACGAACGATTTAAAAACAAATGTTATGCGATCCTATTTACTAGATGAAGGTTCTTCTTCCTCAGTTATTCATCCTGGACCGTCATTTTGAATCTAGCTAGCTGCGATCACGTAGCTTTTTGATGAAGAGCGATTTTTTTTTATATATTGCGTCGTCGCGCCAGAGGAGGCCGGGTATTCATATTAGTAATAATTTAAATCTTGCATGTAAAAACAACAAAAAATCGCTTAATTCAGGAATATAATTAAATCATCCAATTTTACTGGACCCTGTTTATATTATAAATTATGTAAATCTAATAGCGCACGTATCTCATTTGACCCGAGTACCGACAGAGGAGAGAACAGATTACGCCGTGGCTATATCACAACAGTTATCCCTTGGAGGGCCTCGATCATGGCAAAATCAAACTAACCAGTCACTTGTCCCTTCCTTTCGCATAAACCATTGTATAATTATAGAAACACAAAGTAAAATATCTCCGATACATGTCCATTAACATATTAAACTAAGTTCATCTGTGTTCAAACTCAGACAAAGACACTGGCGAGGTTAATAGTTTTAGATATTTATTCATAACATAAACAGCGCTAGCATTTCTGTCGATTTCATTTCAGCTTAACCGGCTACCGGAAGAATATATGCACCACATTTCTTCTTCTTCAAGGTACAGTCCATACCACTGGGGCAGTTATTTTCTCCTTTGAATACTTCCAACCTGCAATAATGATTCCGTAACGTACTCCTTGCGCTATCTTTTGACCATTTGGTAATTTTTCGCTTCGTAGCTGACACGTTACAACACTTTTCTTTCGCTTACTTTACACGGCCAGTCATTTTATTTACAAAGAAATGGTGTGCTATGCGCATGCGCAAGTAGAGGGATATCCCAGAACAAAACGTGGTCAGACAGGTAGAAGTACCGATGATTATCTTAGATTTAATCATATTTATGAATCTGTTTCAGCCAAATCCGATCGTTATTTTCCATAAGGAGTCTCACTTGATATGTTTATGTAGTATTTGATAAAAAAAAAAAAGACAAAAAAAAAGTTACTTCATCGTGATGCCTCTTTACCCAACCCTTGAGTAGCCAAGGTCATACTGCTGCTGAACAAACAGTTAACAACCACACCTGACCACCGGTGCATTAAGTTACGGTCAACAGTGATAGGTAAATACGGGTGGACCTATCCTGCTATATCTGAAACTAACCAACTGCTGACTGGCCTTCCCGACCTGAAGAGGACCTACAAGACTATCGGGAGACACAATCGACCTTGTTTATTACTGTTGGAGAGAACGTACCAACTTTGGATGAACCTTTTCATATGATGGTCTTGGTTCGATTCCACGATCGGACGTGAAAATGTATGGGGTTACCTGCCCGACCACATGGGTTTTCTCCGGGTCCTCAGGTTTCCTCCCAAATTAAAACCCCCGCGCGCTAACATCCGGGCCATTAAGAGTGATTAATATAAGTTGACATAACTTGTTTCATAGTTGTTGTAAAATAAAGTTTATATTTTTTATCGATGGTTTTCGACCATTGCGGACTTACCCTGCTATTGATGAACTCGTGCTGTAGCGCTGTAGGCATGTCTACGACAAAGATGGTGCCCAGAACCATAAAGCTGTTGAAAAACAGCACAGCTGAGCGCCATGTTCCTGATAATAAAAGATATACATATACATATATATTAATTAAATTCGTAGCCATGGGTTATCGGTATTTGTCGGTAAAAGTTCATCATTTGAAAAATATGAATGCTAAAGAATAATTTTTCGAGTATAAATTGTGGTCTGAACTTTCCATTTATATCACCAGTGAGAGCAGATTTGAAAACGTGAATTTTGGAAAAATGAACATTGCAAGTTAGGGCTCTTGATCAGAAGGTGTCGTAAATACCATTTAGTCGAGTAACTATCACCTTTCACGCTGTTATAAGGTTAATTTGATATGCATTGTACATGTTTGTATAAGTTATTTGACATCGAACTGTGCACGCCGAGGGAAAGGTACTGTACGTCCTGATACTCTTACTATTACAAGTGCATCGTAATTGAGCACAGGAGGAGACTGCATTACACTTGACGGGTTACAACTGGTTAGGATCGGATTTTAAAGTTTATAAAAACATAATCAGATTGTGTCATATACATATGAATGTAGTGCTGTAAATATACCATATGATCATATTACAAAGTGTACATGTATAATGCATAACAAAAAGAAAAACAATATAGTGTGGGGGAGGGGGACAGCAGCGTTTTCTTCAGTTCCACATCTAGACGTTTACATATGTATACATGAAGCATTGTCAATATATTTTTTATCAAACTAATATATCGTCCACGTGACACCGTATACGTTTACAATGAATCGTGGGTAATATTTCCTCTACAATGCATCTCATACAAAATACAAGACAATACATTTTATAAAATACGGGACCTGCACTGCTCCTTGTAACATATGTAAGTTGGTGTGAAAGACGTCACTTTTAAACTTTACAACACACATGATTTATCTCATGTCTCGATGTTAAGTTTCCTCACTTGAATCGTAGCCTTTCTATTGCTAACGGTGTTAGCTCGTCTCATGTGATCTCTACATCAAAGCCCGTTTCCGGGATATCCTACATCATAAATAATATAGCATACTTTTCATAGTATCATTAAATTTGTTGAACTGATGCTAATTTTCCGTTTTCTTTTTCAATAGATTAAAAAACTGAGTTCTTGCAATGTATCACAATATGAGATTGCTTGCAACACTAGCTTCTGTATTATTGTAGATGTACGTTGTATATCAGACACTGTGTACTCGTAGTATCTTCCTTCATACATGTACATGTAAAATAACAACCATTTTATAGAGAAAATCTGTCCAGAAGTGAATAATGATCACACACGTGTTTCATTTAATCCTGACCAATGTACCTCAATATATTGAAAAAGCAATCAATTGCTGTTAAGCCCTCCGTTTATTTTCCCAGTGGCGATCAAATCAAGGATGTGCATTGTATTGTACCATGTCCCGGTACAGTTTGTGTATCCCCGGAATTGTATATAAAACTTTACAAAGATACTTATGCTATAGCAAATCTCCGAGTGTGTACGAAAATGAGAGATACCGTAACAGCTCCATAAACACGATCAAGTAAACAAGTATAAAACCATAGCTCTCGAAGAAAACATTGATCACCTACCTGACATGTTCAGCTACAGTCGATATTTTACCTATATCCTGTCCTTCATGATCGCAGCATGGCAACAGATGCAACGGTCTGTACCATAGCAATATGTACACATCTGTTTATGATTTATATATTGTCCCGTCACGCTTCATATTGTGTGTACATATGTATAGTTGTGTACCCATATGTCGTTCAGTGCCGGATTTACTGTATAGCTACAGGCACAGTTACAGTCTAACGTGTACGGTATATATTTATACGGTCCACCGATCTATATATACCAGTTTTAAAATTACCTTTACATTTTTATGGTCCAACGATCTAGGGAAATTACCGCTGTGGCTATTCCGCTTTGTATTCTCGTTGTATTCTGTATGTGGTTTCGTCAATAAAGAACGACATAAGTGTGTGCGAATAGATTCATGTTGAGGTGCTTTTTATAATTAGAAAATCTACCAAAATGAATAGCTTCAAAGTGTAAATTCCCAAATATTTGCGTGGATATCTCACTAAATACACAGACATATATGTTTAAATTGAAAGTTGTATTAAGCAGACAATTTGGACATACTAACAGTTTTTCTCTGATATTGAGCGTATTTTGTACATGTAAATCAATGGTATCTTATAGTCATTTTAAGTAGAAGGGACACAACTCGTTCGACCTTTGGATTGATACATAATTATTGTTATTTTCATTATGATTGGTTATATTGTGTAAGGTAAACAAGTATGGGATACTATGATATGTATTAAAGGATTCCGTTTGGAATCTTTCCAGTAGGATTTTTTTTAATTTTAACAAGTCTTCGGCGACGCAACTAACAAAGCATGCTCACCTGTATCACCTGGCTGTAACTAGTGTATCAATGTGTTATATATGGTGCATGGAAACATGGAGAGATCCGAGGTGAAAAATAATGGGAAACACAAATAGAACGTAACAATGTGTAACATGATATGCTCAGACTACGTGTGTGTGTTAATGGTCACTGGCAATGCTAGTTTGAAAATCTATATTTCAACATAATTTACACCTGGTAACACATGTTGATTTTATGGCCACTGTTATAGCTACCTGAGTTCGAATACTTCTGTTTTCTACGGTCGCGTTCATGTAATTTCCAGCTGCAGAATTATAATATGCTACGTCATTTATATGAGCCTAAAACGACAATATTTAAGCATACTTCAGTGAAAGATTGACTAGCTCAACAATAGATAAGGGATTTTGTATACATTAATGGCCTAATGAATGAAATGACAGAATTAGGGGTAGCCTCGTACGTGAAGACAATGTATTTGCAACAGTCGGTAACCGGTATCCCTAACCTTTGTATTAGTCACAGCAATATAGTATGCCATCTAACAAAATCCATTGGAAATCTTCACGACTTTAAAAAAAAATAAAAAAATAAAAAAAAAAAAATATTTCAAATAATGTCCCTTTCGCGACAAGAGAATAAATAAGAACCTTCATTTGGGTTAAATCTACCTTCCACTTAGAGAATCGTATATTTTTACCTTCTGGCATATAACATTATTTATCACTTAAAGACATTTGTTAAACAGTCAGTACATCAATATTTAATGCGTTGCGCCGTGAAACTAAGATATTTGATAAATAAAAAAGGTAATTCAATTTATATTCTTGATGATACATATATAGTAACCATGGTAATGATAGATATTTACAACATTGTATATCTGCGTATTACAATATCGAAAGTGCTGCAGTTTTGGGAATCGGGTGAGTTTTGGTCAAAAATAAAATGTACCCGAACTATGAAACGAAGGAGAAGGGGAATAACTCGTGCTATCATCACAACAAAAGAAACACGGGGAGTTCATTGAGGTTTCATATCGAGGAAAAGGAGGAAATTAACTAGTGCTACATTATACCATCACAACATAGGTACAAGGGTAGTGGATTGAGGTGCTAAATCGAAACATTTCTCAATGTGATACAAATAAATATGATAAAACGATGGTGTAGAACAGTCGAAAATTGGTAGAAAATGTACATTTTGTTTCGTCACCGGCTTAACTCACCGTTGTCGACTCTTCGACTACTTTTCCTTGCTTACATTACATTTCATAAATCAGAGAAAATTCCTAAAATGATCCTCTTCTGCAATATTGTGACACGAGTTGAGTAGCTAGCTTATAGACGATGATAAGTTTAACAATAGTTACTGTAGGGGATATTTTTTGTTACTGTTATGTTCGAATAGTAACTACGTATAAGCTTAGGGTAGTAATATTAGCTTACTACAAATGTAATAAACAATGGTAGTTAATGATAGGTTAGAATACAATGGTTGATATAAACTTTATCATATTGTACATCATACAAGTATACAAGGCACGATATTTACTGTTAGGTTACAGGTCTGAGTAGTTACTGATAAGTTTAGTTAGAGAAGTAACTGGTACATGTACCTTTAGGTTGTAGTAGTTACAGTTAGTAGTTACAGTTAGTAGTTACAGTTAGGTTCGAGTAGTTGTTATTATATTAAAGTTTTATACTAGGTTATAGTAGTTGTGTAAAAGATGAGCATTGATTAGGGTGCATTACAACCGTCAGCTGTAGGGAATTTCCCTTTAGTTCAGCGGTATAGCATCGGGCTGGAGAGCCAAGGGTCGCGGGTTCGAGCCCTAGCGACGACACTATCTTTATCACTATTCATTGTGCTACTGCAGTTACATTAAGGTTATGTCAGAAGCGCCAGAAGGGCTACAGTCTGCGATTGATGTTTTTGAATTATATTGTTCTAACTGGAAGCTCTCAGTGAATACTAAACAAAAAAAAAAAAAAAAAAAAAAAAAAAAAATATTAAACGAAAAAATAAAGCACAGTTAACATTTTTATTTGGAGGAGTTGAAATTGACATAGAAGAGAGTTTTATGTACCTAGGACTTGTTTTTAACTACAATAGCATTTTTATCAAAGCAAAAGAACGACTAATTCAACAGGCTCAAAAAGCATTATTTGCAGTACGCAGAAAAAATAGGAATATTTCTTTACCAATTGATCTCCAGTTAAAACTGTTTGACTCAATAGTGTTGCCAATTCTAATATATGGTGCAGATGTTTGAGGATTTGAAAATAACACTTCAATTGAAAAGATTCATTTACAGTTTTGTAAGAGACTGCTTAATTTTAGAAGGAGCACTGTTAATTACATGGTGTACGGAGAAACAGGAAAATATCCTATCCAGATTAAAATAATTTGTAAAATGATAATGTTTTGGTATAATCTAGTCACTTGTCATGATAAGCTATAAGGCAAAATTTACAAAATCATGTACAAGTTACACGAAAATAACGTCATTAAGTTTAAATGGTTGCAAAATATTAAAAAAAACACACTAGGTAACTCGGGAATGAACTATGCATGGATATTTCAAGAAACATGTACTGTAAGCAAGCCGCTACTGAAAAACACCCTTAAATCTAAGTTACAGGATCAATTTATTCAAAAAAGGAATTATGACGTCACAATATCATCCAGAGGGAATACCTATTCTATTTTTAAGAAAGATTTTGGCTTAGAAGAATATTTGAAACGGCTTGGGAAAAAAGATCGGGAAATAATGTCTAAAGTCAGAACATCAAATTTGAAACTCCCTATCGAAACAGGAAGATGGACAGGTGTCCCAAGGGAAAATAGAATATGTCCTCTCTGTAACATCGATGTTGGCGACGAATTCCATTATTTATTTATTTGTAATAACAGTCACATTACGGAATGGGGGCAAAAATGTATACCTAAGTATTACTTTAATTATCCGACGACCGTGAAAATGAAAGGATTGTTTCAAATTTGCAACTCTGTTCTCCTTAAAAAAAATTGTAGAACTCTAGAAACAACATTGAAAATATTAATTATGCTGTAAATCCTGTTATATCATAAGTTATACAGAATAAGATGTTGTATTTGTATAAATGTGACCTCTTGTACCACACAAAAGTGTGGCTGAGTGAAATAAAAACTTGTGAAAACTTGTATAGTAGCGTGCGTCATTTGATTGGTCGAAAAACAAATGGTAAGTAACATAGTGTTTCTCTTGAATCTAAATAAATATGAATTTCTTTTTTAATTTACAAAAAATATGACGCAAGGGTTTTTTTCAAATTCTTTTTATCACTCTTGTTGACTCGGATGAAAGCGCAAAGGGAGTGTTAATGTGGGAGGAAACCGGAGAACCCGGAGACAACACAGGTGATTGGGCAAGTGTCCCCATACTTTTTCATGTCCGATCGGGGAATCGAACACAAGCCGTCTTGGCAAAAAGCAAGTACGCTCTCCGCTGTCCCATCTGACCACTATTGGTTTCAATAATCGGGATCGTTCTAATGAAAAAATAAGTTCACTTTCCCTTCAACTATGATCAACAGCGTTCATCTTAAATATGCTATATACAAGTAAGTACCGATTACAAACACAATGCAATGTCACTTCCCATACGCCTCAGCAGGCCCCGGTACCTGGTACAACCATACCTAAGTTTTCATTTAGATAATCCAGACAAGTGTCATTGAGATGGTATTTCTCTCCCAAGACGTCTGGAATCCGACTACAATACTTTGCATGCGACACCTGTTAATTGATTAATGAAACAATAAACCAAAAAGTTCTGCATACTTTTATAATGTGTTTGTGTGATCAGTTTTAGTAAAGTTACACAGGTTCGGTGACTGTTTCTTTTGTGTTATTGCTAGTTGGAGACAATGATTTAAGACAAAGTGATTGTGTATAGAGCTCCCCAACAGAGAGAGTGATTTACCGGCCTGTCTACTGTTGTTGGTGGGGGGTGAACATGCCTCCTTTAAATTATCCATTCATAATTGATTTGTGCACTCATGATTGTGTGTATTCCTGGTACCGTTATAATGTCACGACACTTTGACTTTCCTTTATGGTGAATAACGCCTTGTTCAGGATAATTAGTCGCACTAATTGATTAAAATGGCGATGGTTAGCTGTTGATTGTTTACTACTACCTGTTAATGTACACCGTGTCAACTCCTCACACGGGGCGATATAGGTCCAACGGTCCGAAGTCTGGTCAACCTAACGGGTGTTACAACAATCACATTACTGTCGCCTTAACCTTCTCTTTTTTTTGTTGCAACTTTCGCATACAAATCCGAATTAGGGATACACTTGCGACTGATTCGTCATAATAGTAGAGTCCTTTACAAACCCGATATTGTGAGGCCGCGGTGCAAGCTGACCTGATCGGGTGCCGTGGGCCAATCAGGGTGGACGCATCGGTACATTACTAGACAATAGTATCTAAATAGTCGTGTCATCGCGGCTTAGGGCTGTCCATTCAAACAGTCTTTGACATACGGACGTATACACTGACCATTAGTGACCAGATAACCCACCGCCGCGCTCGGACCTCAGACGGTGTAGCGGCGGGAAGGCTTAGTACCAATAACACAGGAGAGCTAATTGGTAAGTAAAATCTGTAATTTAGAACATAACATTGAAATATCATATTCGTACACATCATCCAAATTTTATTGATGTTGAAAATATCAGATGCGTTACATGTATATGCCGAGCATTTATCAATAGCCGCGGGATTCAATTTGTCGTTTGTTCAATAATTTTCGTATGTTTTATCTTCAGAATCACGTGTTTTTTTTTCTATCTGTAAAAAGTTAAATGTCCTTATGCAAAAAAGATTTCTCAGTATTGTTTATGTCATAAAAGGCTAAAGCAGGATTGGTAATTACATACTCTAGAGAAGGAGAAGAAGAGACCATTAATTACGAATGAATGAACAGACTCTCTCTATATATGACATGTGTCAATATACCCCCGCTTTTATTGATAGACATGTATCGTCCAAATAGTCTTGTGGGTTTTTAAAAGGGGATTGCTACATATGTAATTAATCAGATACCTGCTATTGCTCGATTGGCACTGAATACTCTTTTTCTTGCTTATATGATAAAAGGTAGGGAGATATTAATGTCAGCGCGACATACTAGAATTGACAGGGGCGTATATTTTTAGTATTTAATTATTATCGATTACAACTTAGATTCCTAGACTAGGTACAGCCGTTATTAACGTCTAATCGAATGCCAAAGTGCGTAATCAATCCCTATTTATAGACGGCCAGTAATTGAATCTTTTTAATAATCAATCAATACTTTAGGTCGATACTCATGAATAACTAACTGTGAATCATATGACCGTTCTCTAAACTGTCGTTCTTTATTTTAGCACTCTCGGGAAAAATCGTCCCCCGACCGGTTGGAACACGCTCCGTGGGTACATATTTACAGTGTGGTCAAACCTTAACACATACCGAACCAGGGATTATAGCTGTCTTTCTGGGTAAGAATTCGATCTTCTCACTTTGAGATAAATAGTGTCTTTTCACATGGCACTAGTTTTTATTTAGCTTGTATACCGTTATAGCGTGTACTTGGTTGGTACAGTTTAACAACAGTTGTAAGTCCTGGATGTGATGTCCAACATGCATCACAGAATGTACCATACCATTAGAAAGAATCCATGTTGATAGGATAAAACGACATATTTTGGAGTGGTAGACGGCCAAATGACCATGTAAACTGTGTCCAAGACCCTCCTCTGCGTATTGGATTACACGAAATCTCAAAGCAGCACTCTGCCAGAACTGGATCACAAGTAGGTTTTGTTCAAGTCAGAAATACATACGTACGATATTGACATATGTCACCTAATTAAAGATAAGCTTCGAGCTCTTTAACAAGATAAACAAGAAATTTCAGAAGAGATGTTAAACAAACTTGTGATATGTTTACCAATATATTATAAAGTCAGTGCTACCTAGCTAAGGGCCTACTGTTCTTTAATGTTGCTCAAACGTCAATTGTGTCGAGAACTCAGAGAGTGGAGTGAGTTCCTTCTGAATTGAAAAGGCGCGGATTTGTCGGTGTTACGGATATTGACAATAAAGGTGGGTGTAGTTTTGTACTTCGTGATGAATTAACGAGGTAGGAAGTATCCGTGGATATGATCGGAAAGCCAAGGTCAACAAGGGATCTTTGTCCTTCGGGGTTCATCCTGTTGACAGACTCATTCAAGTGTTGTTTAATACGAAAAGGGTCAAGAACGGATTGAACAGTGAAAACAAGTACACTGGTATGTTTTCCTCAATAACTAAGCGCTTGAATAGAAAGAAATGTGAGTTACGTTGGTTAGGAACAAATACTGAACTGAGGAAAAATTACACGTATATGTATCTATAAACTTACACCTGTGAAGACAGGTAAGTTAGACCATTTTTTATAGTTAGTGTTTTTCTAATTTTCATAATTTCAATTACAGAATACTATTTTTGTTTCATTTTTTTTTATTTATTTTTTAAATCACCAAGAAGCCCTGCATTGTTTAGTATCTCATTTCAGCATAATTACTTCCCTGTGTGGTGGTTTGATCTAGAACAACGTGGTGCTAGCTGCCGCAGATGTCGGCGCCTTTGAAATATCTAAATATAGGTACATGTGGGGGCATAGTACTCCAAAAGTACATATACACTAATTAACTTAATTGCAGATTTGAGAGTGTTCTTTAAATGGGTCGTACTTACTACGACCACCATGAATTTATACTAGATAGCAACAGTAGAAGTGGTCATACCCCAACCCAACTTTAGGCCGTGCATGAACAGTGTCATCTCTATACAGGTCAGCGTTTTGAGTAGTTGCCGATTTAGTGATATTCCGAAAGCCAGTGTGCGGTTGTGGGACAACCAGTTCCCGAGAATGATCTTATACGACAAATTCTACCTCGATAACTATGTTCAAAGGAACCAGACACTTGTGAAGCTCGTTTAAAACCCTTCCCGTTTACCCATACCACAACATGTCAGTCGAGTGTAACTGGTCTGGGACGATTTCGGCTTGGCAAGTGAGGAGGGAGCCTGAAGTTGGTTCCTAGTTCCTAGTTCCGTTTAAGATAAACGGAACTAGGAACCAGACCCTAGTTCCGTGTAAGAAAATTTTAAATGGAGTCTGAATCTCAGTTCCGTATAAGACTAATTTCTTTATAGAGGCTATGGTAGTCTGAATTTTCGTGTCGGTTATAAGAGGCTGGCTATGATGTTTTTTCTGAAAAAGAACTTGGTCGAAGTTTTATTGATGGTGTAATTTCTAGCTGTTTTAAAGTTTTTCTTAAACGGAACTAGGAACTAGGAACCAACCTTAGCCTCCCAAGTGAGTATGTCCAAGTTAAACTTTCGGATGAAGTAAACATGGAATAACGTGACAAATTTTACACGCACAAAATGAACATTCTAAAATATGTATTTGGATTACATAGGTCATGTTTGCCTTATCGGAATTGGAGTAGACAGGGAAACTTGATTAAGAATACGTTTTTACTGGTAGAATAGATAGAATCAATATATGTGTATTTATTTAGTTGAATATTTACATGTAATTGGGGATCAGAAACGGATTTTGTTTTCCCAAACATCCTAAATATTGTTCTGAAATAATCACTACGGGGCGAGGTCACATCGGTTTTATATGTGGATCAAAGACACGTGCATGTGCAAATTCGCTTCTTAATCAGAACGGGCTTCGTAACGATATGTATAGTAAATAACACTATATATAGAAACCCGAATATATAACAATACCTGATTCAGTCTAGAGTTTTAACAGAGGATATCTCCTATTTCAATCTTATTATAATACGTGGCTTAAATCACATGCATTATGTACGCGTGTATGTATGGAAATGTTATGGTAAATGGATAGTACCCTGGTCAAACTGTTTGTTTGTTTAACATAGAACTGTTTTGGATAACAAACTATAAAGGACAGTGTCACCCAATCCTGCAATAATAAATAAATACTTTAAATGTCCCCATAAGAGATCAGCTAACTTAAGTTTGATTAAACTCATATATACAAAACCTTTAGGTCGTGTATAATTTCAGAATAATGATACACGCGTATTAACTTGACCCATTAGTGTAATTTGACCCAAGTTTATTATAGAATCGATTAAGCCTTTACTATTTATAAAAATAAAACACAAGCCGGCATTCGTCTAATTTCTGATAGGCCGTACATGAACATATGCATATCTCACCAGGTTAAGTGTTAATAAACATGTTTTTTAATCCATTTAAAATGTATTTATAAAGAATGTAAATCGCATTAACATTACAAAAGGCGCGATGCACTAAATACGTATTACAAAAACGAATCACAACCTACGTTAAAGGGATTACTGAACGTGCTACGATAGTTGTGGTTTGGCCTATGTGTGTGTGCGGAAGTGTGACAAGCTGGGGAGGAATTGATCGGGAGGTAAGACATCTTGCGGTAATGAAACATGCAACGTACACATTCTCATATAAGCACAGAAATCAGTGTTTGCTGTCTATAAGAAATTGAGAAACATATCATTACCAGTTGATCTACAATTGAAGATATTTAATGCATTAATCATGCCAGTTCATCTGTATTCATCAGAAATATGGGGTTTTGAAAACACAAATATTATAGAAAAAATCCATCTTCAATTTTGTAAATATATACTAAATGTAAGAAAAAGTACACCCAATTTCATTGTTTATGGTGAGCTTGGAAGATACCCACTAGACATCGAAATTAAATGTAAAATAATAGTATTCTGGCATAAGTTGATTACCTCTAGTAAGTTATCAAGTACTATGTATAAGCTAATGTATACATTACAAGAAAATGGAACTGTGTTATTTAAATGGCTCGCATATATATGTTAAAGATATTTTATCTCAAACTGGCCTGAACTATGTGTGGTACTATCAATCTACATGTTCTTTTTCAAAAGACGAAAATAAGAGGCTTGTGAAAAGTAGACTACAGGATCAATTTATACAGAAATGGTTTGATGATATTCTTAACTCCTCTAGAGGACAAACATATTCAATATTTAAGACAAAGTTTGAACAAGAAAAATATTCAATTAAGCTTAACACAAATGATAGGAAAATTATGTGTAAATTTCGTTCTTCCAATATGCATTTACCCGTAGAAAAAGGAAGATGGTTAGGTATTCCTCGTCAAGAAAGAACATGTACATTATGCAATTCCGACTTTGGAGATGAATTTCATTACTTATTTAAATGTGAAAGTGATTTAGGTAAATGTCTAAGAGAGAAATGTATACCAAAATATTATTTCACTTATCCAAGTCAAATAAAAATGCAAGGATTTTTTAATATATTTAATGTAAAATTTTACACAAAAGTTTGTAGATTCCTAAAAAAGCTTGAAAACATATTAACTTAATTTCTGTACAAGGTTGTGCTCCTTCTATATGTAACTATGCTATATACAATGTTGTAATTGTGTACATCACACGCCATGTATCATATTTACTATATGTATGTGACCTCTTGTCACACACGTAAGTGTGTCGGAGTGAATAAATAAAACTTTAAACATGAAACTATAAGTATATATTGCATATCATGTACATAACTTATTATGAAAAATATCTTAAATGTGTTTATCTTCAATCTGTTAAATTTACGGAATGCAAAAAATAATTGGAGATGCTTGCGACACTTAAATTGGAGAATAATGGACGTTTGCATTATTAAAAATTTAACAAGGAACACGTGGACAGTATTATCTGTAAATTGTGAACCGATTGAAAATTGACGATGTTATTGTGAGTTGTGTACTGATGAACAATTGACGTTGATGCCTCAGTGAAGTTTGCACATAGAGACCTGTTTACGGTGAAATATAAGTCTAAAGCAATGGCCAGTTTACGGTGATACTTGTTACGACCGAAGACCAGTTGTTGATGAAAGTTAAAGTACGTATTATATATTTACCATATGACATTATACATTGATACGACAAGATGCCGATGATATCACTAGTTAATGCAAAACTTGTAAGTTTTAGACCAAGGCCGCGTCAAGATGATGGCGATACAAAATGAACTTGTAAGGTATAAACTTAAGACTCCGTTGACGTTTAGAGGGATAAATGCACGTTGATATTTGTAAACTTTCGAATGAGAAACAAATTGCAACCAAAAGGGTTTTGAAAGAAGAAAACGTTGATGGTAACACGGTTATACGGGCGGATAAGGCCACTGTTATTGGTAAATATGGAGTTGTTCACGAGTAAATGCTGAGTAAATATAAATTACAGAGTCGTCAACTTTGGGACGTTGATCAATACTGTTTTGGATTTATTGGTGGTAAATTGATCACCATATTATCGATTTCCTATCGATCACCTATTGAACCCTAATCTTTGCATCACTGTTTAATTCCTAAAGATAGGGTGACACAATCTGTAGCGCGCGAGGTGGGAACAAAAGAAATTAATCATGAATAAATTCATGACAGCCGTCGATCTGCGGTGTTGTGTGTTAACGTCACACCACAGGTATTGTCTACGGTAAACATTTAAACGATAAACAATTACAAACAATAGCCGTAGTCCAGTGGTATTCCGGTAGTAGGATCCTCGTTTGTCCTCGGTATGTCAGCTATCTTTCGAAGACTGCTGTGTCATGTCTGTATGTTGTTGTACGGAGTCCTATGTGACATCATTACAACATTCGCCCGGTCAATAAGTCATCCAAAATTAATGCAGAATGCCAATGTGAAGTTATTCCCTAATACACTTTATAGCGACAAACATGTACATTACATATATTGCACTATATACAGCGGAATACAAATTGCTACATTTTCTGTACCAATGTTTCTTCAACGTCGACCTTGATTGTTTGCACAATGAAAAGTGAGATAAGTCTTACATGTTGGCCTTCGTAACGGTTAGACTCCCAGTTTAATGAACTGTGCGTGCTTTGTGTAAAGATTGGAAGACAATTACAAAACATAAAAGTAGATTCGTCATATATTTTGACATATAGTAACTTGTGAATTGACGAACATGTCGCTATTTTCTTGTCTGAGTGCAAGTGTTTCCCGAATGTCATTGTATGCATGTACCACGAAGTTCAGGTTTTTGAGCTTAGACAAATTTTGTTTAATGTTAAAGATTGAAATCATGTTGGAATTCGATGAGAGATAAAACAACAATTATATTTCAAAAGAAGTGAAGTAGCAATGATTTCATGAACTCAGTATACAGCGAGAGAATGGTTCCACATGGCGGGGAAAACATACTCCATGTATGATAAATAAACATACCGTGATAATAATGTACACAAGTAGCAGTGCATGTGAAATCAGAAAAGCGAATAAATGTATGTATTTTGGAGTAGATAAATAAAAGAATATAACATAAGGGCTAGGGAGAAAATGAGGTACGGGAGGAGTTTCCCTAGATACATAAGACCATAGGAAAGCTGGTGACGTCAATATGTCTCGTGAATCTAGACCAAATACTGTAAGAATCGGATAGATCGGGGTTTCCGTACTACATTTAAAGCGTAAAGGTTGGTACCCACACAGGTAGGATTCCATTTTCTTCAGAACAATCCTAGGTAAATGGCTGTCTACACTGACTCTATTGTTGAAGATAGGTATAAACTACGGCCATTGTCATGACATGAACAATAGGGGTGGCTGCAATAAACGCGAATTGTTTAATCAAGGTAAATATGCAATCAATGTAGAAGTCACCACAGGAAATTAAAATTCTTGCTTTTGTCAAAGTAAGGTCATATAAACAGTACAAAGATAACATGTAGTTGCAGCTGGGACCTGTTACACGTCCATCCTACTAAAACATTACAAAGGCAACTTAAGTAGATTTAAACAAAGAGGGAGTTACAATGTCGACTCGGAACCAGCGTGTAAGATTCTATGTCCCTTTGATAATCCTCTGATGGAGGGAAATTTTATCTTGACTGAATATGACAGGAATTTAAACAGGGAACTCCACAGGAGACATTCCTCGCTAATATTTAAACCTTGTGTTGCAGATAATGGCGTCCTTTCGGAGGGGAGGCCAATATCGCCAGTCCAAGATGTTGTCCACAGAAGAAAAATGGAAGATACTTTTCAATCAGGTCAGTACTCGTTGTCTTCGTGACTCTTACAGCTATGACTTTAGGAGGATATATCACTATATATAAACTTCTTTTCTTCTAATCTAATTTTCTGACCAACCATTTCCTTCAACTTTAATCGAAAAGAAAATTAGGGATCACTATGTTTTTTCCCTGCTTTGAACATTAAAAACAGAAAATTTTGATTTATAAAATGTTCATTTAATTCATACGTATCAAATAGTTCGTTTAAATTATTAATGTACACATGCTATTTTGAAAAAAGAAATTGCAACTTGTGTTAATGACATATCAAGTAACGTTCATGTATTGGCTTTCTTACATTTTACATTTTCTTACATGAACCAATACACCTAAACATTAAAGCTGATATTTCATATAATGACACAATATATAACTATGTTTTAGATTTACACAAATTTAAGATTAACCTTCAATCCTACATTTGTAGAGAAAACAACAGGTCACTATTATTGCTATTATCTGCAATAACCCCTTTACATGTACACCCTTCCCCTCAACCCCTATTCCCGACCCGACCCCATTTTGTACGGATGAAAAGTTGAACTGTTTTAGGTCAACTTAAGAAGGACTTTAAATTGAGGGTTTTACATGAAATTTGGCTTTATGTCATATTATCTGTCCAACATTGTCAATATGTACATTGTGAAGCTAAACTTAGTCTTCTAGAAAAACAATTACATAGATATCTGAAATGAACGATAGAGTATAAATGACCGAACATTTAAAGCTTGAACTTCTTTGTTTTCTTTCACTTTAAAACCGATTGTTAAAAATAACAATATTTGGCATTTTGATTTTAAATAATTTTAAGGAATTAGTTGATTTTTAGAAACCATTGAGTAAATTATCAATATGTTTTAAACCCATAACTACTAGTCGATCTTTCTCGATGTCTGTGATGCTCTGTCGAAACGAGTTTAAACGAGGCTTTTTAAATGATTCACCATCATTATTGTCTGTTTGATGTTTCTATTAAGTCCACAAGTCCGTTTATGTCTGTCCGAATTTTCCGTCATATATTTCTATTACGTCAGTTTGAATGTCTGTCACTCGTCTGTCTTTCAGGATTTGGCAAATATTTCCATTTACCTCTCTTCTATTTCCAATAGACCTGCATTAATGTATATTACTTGAAGTGCTACTTGACTATCCGTGCTGTTGTTTGTCTTTTTCAAGTTGCCTTACGACCAGAAAAAGGATACAAAAATTATTACTTTTTGATCCGTGTGAAATTGATATGCAGCAAGGTTATATATATATCTGAAGTAAATCGTTTTGGTATGCATGCATTACGAGGTAGATAGTATGATGTCATCATTCGACCTATACAGACTAATTGGAGATATAATTGATTTAAATATCGTTATTTCTAGATGTTCTATTGCTACACAAGCATGCCTTTGGTGTCGTTTTTTCTTCTACAGTGGTGTTATATTGGAACAAGATTTTAACTTAAAGATAAGGTTCCCCTAATAACTCCGCGCAGATAGATACCATCTTATCAATTAGGCAAGCCCGTACTTTGAGGCCCCCGACAGGAGGTAACCAATATATCATTATTTACCAATTAACCCTACATTTGCAAAATGCAACCACGTTTTTATACGGTCAATTTTAACGTAAAGCAATTTCAATTAGTCACTTTTATCGTACACTTTAGATATAATAACGGTATTCCATGATCTGACTATTCTTTACAGAACTGGGACTGCCAGTGATTTAATAAGTAAATTTAATCAGTTAAACACAGAAGTTCTCGCTGAGATATGACTGCTATGGTCCATATTGTTTTCATTCCCGAGTACGTAGAACAGTTTTGAAATTTTAACACAGATAACATGCCACGAAGATTGCTAACACCTATAGATTTCATAATATAATTGACAGAATTACAGTGTTATTTCCTAATAAAGTTACGTGCGTACCATGCTCGACATTGCTGACCAGTCCCGTTGTGACCAGTTATACATCATAGCTAGTCCATATTTTTGTATTCATTTTTGGAACATTATTAACAGACGATACAAAATAAATGTTTAATTCTATATTGATTGCGCGTAAGTTCACCCTCTCCTCCTTCTTATTTAAGTACATGTATATATAAGCATGATTAACTCTAATAGCCATCAAGTTATGACGTTGTTCATTGAATATTTTTAGTAAAGGGATGTTTATAGGTGAAGATTGTAATCACTTGTCAACCGTGTTGCGGTTTCATTGATACCTGACGGAAGCGAATATGATCAAAGAACTAATAACCAGTGTTTATTGTAACCATAGGTAACCAAACACCTCCAAAGGAAGTGAACGGGAAAATGTCACATTAAAAAGAAGCCGTATCTATATCCAGAAAGAGAACATGACATAAATAAATAGCATTGCTGCATTTTATTAAATCGGACGACAGAGCGACCAAACTGTGTGGTCAACCTGGCTTGTGTAAATCAATATATTTCAAAGGGATTTCAAAATATTTTTTATTTACCTATTATATTTCTGCATAGACAAGTGTTCAAACTGTATTTTATATATAATTCTTTATTTGGTTAACGAGGATTACGAACTGTATTTTATCTTGTAGCAAACGCGAAAGTCTGTATACAGTGCACAACAGTACTGCGATCACATCCGGAAATACTTACAGAGCTTGTCTGGACAGACAGAAGGGAATTCTGGGAGCCGAGATGAAAGACCAATGTCGTATTTACTGCGGAAACTCAAAGTCGACTTACAAATGTCGTTTCAAAGGTAACACAAAAATAAATCACTTCTATTTCTCTATTATAGTTTTGTTGAGTATAATTTAATTTGTTTTCATTTTCCCAAATTACTTAAATTGTACCAATAGCCGACTGACCGACACCATTACTGTTGCAGTTTCGTACAGGAGTTCCTGCGAGAGCCACTATTGGGTATTGGTCTTCTGCTTGCTACTCTCAAGGCCGTCCAAAAATGCACATCCGACTTCTCACGTGCCACTGCCAAAGTCAAAGCCATCAACTCCAAACGACTGTTGGTACGTTGTGCCTTTCATTAGTGAATCTAATTCCCCCCTCCAATCTCTCCTACCTCTTTCCCTTTCCCCCTCCCTTTTTAAGAAAGGTCTATTATTTTCAAAATCTCTCTGCGTTGTAGATAAAAACACCAGTCTCATTAATAAGATTAGTCCTAACTTTAAACCATGTCTTCAAAAACGATATATCCTCTCTATGCTCGAGTTGTCCTTGTATGTTATATGTTACGTCACTCATCGATACTACTTTTAGTAAGCTAATAAAACTAATTAAATGGACCTGAAGTATCGAGTATACCCTGTGACATATTCTTATTTTCAGACGGATGAACACGACTGCTTGCTGTGCCTCAAATTTGCCTTACGTGAACAGGTGTGTATGACGTAATCATTTAATGGCATTTAAGTGTAGGGCCTTGCTCTCAAACGTTAGGTATGGACTGCGACCATTGATTTTCTTGCGACATGTTTCTCCCATTAATGACCAAACACCCATATTGATATTCCTTGACTTTTGTATACAAGGTATACCGACCACAGTTCATTCGTTGCAATGACTATTTAATTTATTATTCTAATTGTTTAGAAAATGAGGATAATACCTTTGCCAACATAGAGAAAAAAATAAACCACACTGTATTATTGTCAAAATTGGCCGAAATAGGGATGTTGTAATCTTTGTCTTTAGTCATGCTAGCGACACCATTAACCTCTAGGGTCTATTGTTTTAGGAGGCCACGAATCTGCTCCTTGACGAGTCGTACGGACTGGAGTGCGTAGCTTCAGCCCTAATGAGTTCCTTCACGAAGTCCCGCTTGGTTGCGTTAGAGGTGGGTACTGTCAGACGAGACGGGAACACCATAGGGCTAAAGTTTAAATGTACGAATAGCTACACATAAAATAATGCAATATTATACGACGATTCTCGTAATGACATGTCACAACAATCGTTGTGGCTCTTTAATACATTTTGTATTTCGATTCCGGTAGAGATCAAATGTATATAAAATGCCACAAGCTGTAATCTGTTACTGTTTGGGTTCCAACTACTTTGCTTGTGTTTGACGTTAATGTTTTGGTCTCTTTTGTTTACTTCAGATAATGAGTCTTGTTTTGACTGACTCGAAAGGGTTTTCCAGAAACCTGGATTGTTTTACGTACTTCCGATTGAAGAACTGCGAGCCTGTCCGTTTTCGTTTTCTCGTCAGCATGCTGATGTCTACCGGCTCACAGAATGTTGCCTTTCAGGTAGGTTTTATCTTAACACAGAAACGCGATGTTATTGTGGAACAGATTCAGCTTTACAAACGTTTTCTTTCATGTTGTTTTAGTTTTGTCCATATACTCACCTATCTTTTTTTCAATTTTATTCTGGAATATTCATACTACGAAAGGTTTTTAAACTAACTAGCAACACTACAGTGTATGCAGGTTTGCATTAATTAAATTTTTTTTATTTCATAATGCAGGTTTGTTGTATGAAGTTTATCAACTCGCTCCTTGCTGCGAGCCCAAACATGAACTCCAGGGTGTTTCTTCAGAATGAGCTGATCACTGCAGGACTGGATGCGGATACCTTAAAGCAGGTTAGCTGTTCATTCTTTGTTTTCATACACTCGATCTAAAGGAGATATTGAAAGGTTGGCACTATGTATATTTAATTTCTTCAATATTCCATTATGTTTCTTTACGTATTTACATTTGTAATACTAACGTGTTAAACCGTCTGTTTTTCAATTCTCATATAGAGTGTTGATACTGAGTCAAGTTTGGAACACATAGAACTGGGTCGAGAATTAACCGAATTCCATGAAACGTTTGTGGATGTTGATGCGTTGATAGAATACCGATCATCTCTTGAAACAACGAACGACGATCTCCAGAAACAAGTAATACATACATCTATTGATCTGCTATTAAAGATTCACACAATCTCCTGTAAAAAGGTACACATGCTTTGAATTTCTTAAGAGCACCTTTCTTTGACAAGGTATATGAAAAGGAAAAAATAATAAAAAAGGATCTTGAAATAAATAAATACGGTAAAATGAATATTGATATGTTGATAAATCATTACATTAACACACCCTTGCTGGTTTCTTTTAGTTATTCGTCCTGCAAGAGGAAGTCCAGGTAAGCTGTTTTCTATGAGAAAATTCAAAGTTGATTAGCAATAGAATTAAATTATTTTAATTTGTATTATTCGTTATCAGTATATACATTATACATTCCATTTCTCCAGTTATTGTTGTTCGTTTTCGAATTATGCAAATCCGTAAACTGTACGCCGGGAAATGAAGTTTGCTTCTTGAAATTATCTGTTTTTTGCTGAAAATTCCTGTTAAACCCATGATTGAAATAATCTATCATTGTTATACATCACGAGTGTTTATATGGTACGCAGAGTACACGGAACACAAGTGACATTGACTCTGGGGATGCGTCTATGAAGTCAAAGACAGGTGACAACAGTGCTCACCCCAAAGTTCCAGGTGAGTACGACCGGAACCGATCAGACACACATTCACAAATGCACTTGTTCATTTACAAATAGTTAAGAACAAACGAAACGCTTAAATATACAGGTTAAAATAATTCAAACAAAGTTTATGAATTGCGATCAAATTAATTAGTTTTTTTAATCTTTAATATATCAAACACTCTATACGTTTGTGATGGAATATGATATAACTCTTCTACTGATGTGTTTCCATGACATGTACTCATTGACGTGTTTTTATTAACGTATACTTATATTAGTTATTGACGTTATTCTGTTGAAGAATTCTTAATAAAACGTAGGAATTGCCCTGTACGTCAACGAATGTGCCAGTATGATAATTGACGTACATTCGTTGACGTATTGTCACAGACGTATTCTTATTAACGAATACGTATTACATGTTATATACTCTTTATTGCTATTAACTAATTGATAGATAATTGATGACTTATTGAGTTTTATATGTCTGCCCAACCCCGTATTTTACAGATCCCCCGCCACCACCTCCGTGTACCGGGCCATCCAGAAAACCAAACACGGGGATAACATTTCCGTTCCTCTATTGGAAACCCCTCAATGACGTACAAGACACCATCTTCCAGGTAAAAACCTATTAAGTATTTTCGTGAAGGACAATATGTGTTAAACACAGAAAAATGTACATGACAGCGATGATTTTCTTACTAAAGTAAAGTCTCACTGAAATCCATTCACGTATATGACAACACCTATAAATATCCCATTTCAGACTTTGAGCAATGACAATATCCTAAACGATGAGGACTTGGACGTATATGACTTCACCTATAAATATCCTATTTCAGACTTTGAGCAATGACAATATCCTACACGATGAGGACTTAGACCTATAGATGACGTCCCATATAAATATCCCATTTCAGCCTTTGAGCAATGACAATATACTACGCGATGAGGACTAGACGCATATGACGTCACCTATAATTATCCCATTTCAGACTTTGAGCAATGACAATATACTACACGATGAGTACTAGACGCATATGACGTCACCTATAATTATTCCATTTCAGACTTTGAGCAGTGACAATATCCTACACGTTGAGGACTTTGACATGACATCACCTATAAATATCCTATTTCAGACTTTGAGAAGTGACAACATGCTACACGATGAGGACTTAGACGTATATGACGTCATCTATAAATATCCCATTTCAGACTTTGAGCAATGACAATATCCTAAACGATGAGGACTTGGACGTATATGACTTCACCTATAAATATCCTATTTCAGACTTTGAGCAATGACAATATCCTACACGATGAGGACTTAGACCTATAGATGACGTCACATATAAATATCCCATTTCAGACTTTGAGAAGTGACAACATCCTACACGATGAGGACTTAGACGCATTTGAAGCAGCGTTCAGACTTGAATCAAGAAAACCGCTTGTCACTCTGAAAAAGAATCAAGGTAAAAGATCAGATTTTCATCTTTGTTCAATATTATACAATTATGGACTTCAGATGAGGTCTATCCCTGATTTACGGACCTGGTCTGAACAATATCCACAGAGGCCGAAGGCCGAGGTGAATATTGTTCCGACCAGGTCCGTAAATCAGGGATAGACCGAATCTGAAGTCCACAATTGTTTTATTATACATGTATGACATTTTACAATGAGATTAATATGTTTTCAAGTCATAAACACATGGTAGGCATGGACCATTTAGGATAGAATCACAGAGTGAAGGACTTCAAATACAAAATAACATACACAAAATTTGAATTTCAGATTCAATTCATGTGATATTTAATTTCAAGTAAATATTATTTGCACAATCGACATCATCAATATTCACATAGTTCAGAATGTGATGAGATAATTCATTTGCAGTTGAATTTAGTAGTGTGGTTGGTAACAGAATTATACAGACTGGCTGGGAAATGACCTAGGCCTGATTTTAGAAGCGGTCTGTTTATAGGTCGAGGTCTGTAACACTTTTCCATTCATAGAACGAGGTTTGTAACAGGTCATTTGATTGCAATTGGCTGTTAATCGGTGGCTGGGAAATTTCCGAGGCCTATTCTAGTAGCGGTCTGTAACACTTTGATATGTATAGGTCGAGGTCTGTAACGTTAACATTTTTCTATTCATAGAACGATCGAGGTCTGTAACACTTTTCTATTCATAGAACAAGGTCTGTAACATATTTACAGACACGTCACATGATGTCGCTCCTCCAATCAGGGTTGTGAATAAGCACCAGTCATATAATAATGCTATTTATTTACTTAATGTCCCTGCAGGTAGGGCGTAAGAATTGTACCTGCTGCCCCCATTGCAAAATCGTAAGAGGCGACTAAATTTGGGATCTTATCTTTTGTCTTCTGTCTAAACAACTTTCTTCTTCATAATGTCTCCCTTGACAATGCCTAACTTTTGGCCTTTAGTTGAGCGTTCGCCCCTGTGAGGTAGGCTTTGTGTTCTGTCCCCTGGTCGAGACATACCAGTGTCTGTAAAAATGGTAGTTTCAACTCCTGCTTAACGCTCAGCAATTAGGAGTGGGACGACTGGTACGCCCGTTGTCAGTATAATGTGACCGGGTGGGGTGTCCTGCTGGGTGTTTTCGGCAGTATGTTTCAGTGAGATAACACTACAAAGTCGGCATCAATCCCGCGCTTTCACATTGATGGGGGCTGGAGGGGCTGGAGATTGAAAGAAGTGATGGGTATCAAAGAAATGTGATGATAGATGTAAGGGCTGTATAGAGTGCTAGTCGTATGGACCGGGGAGGTGTTTGGAGTGATTGGGAGGAGGGGTTGGCTGGGGGGGGGATACTTAGTTTTTGATATTTTTACTTTTATGTGTAAGTGCTTTTTGTTTTATAAAGTTGTTTTGAGTACTTTGATTTATTGTGTCCTAGTTTATTATTCAATAATTTTGCGTTCTTGCCTGGTTTCACAATCACCAACTTGTAAAAGGTATCAAAGTATATTTTCCTTGGGAATAGAGTTTGCAAACGCTAATCAAATATCACCAGTTCCTTTTCATGTTTCAGAATCTCGACAGCTACGTCACGAAAAGAAAATGATTTTTCTAGAACGATCAAGAGCACATAATTTGGGTAAGTAAGATGAAAACATATCATTATGCACAGGCTTTGAAAATCTGAAGAACATACTCTGTTTAAAATGGTGTCAGACAGATTGACTGTTTTAGTCGTATATTTGCTTTTGAAGTAGTATGACAACATGACATCACTTAATACATCACGCATCCCCCGATATGATATTAGTATTCAACCTTATTAAATTGTAATGTAAAGAGTCTCGACTAAAACAGGTGTCTACCTTACAGTTCTGGCTCGGCGGAAGGTGGGACTGGCGGCGGAGGATGTAAAAACAGCACTGGACCAGTATGACTATGAAGCTGTAGATGCGGACAGTGCGGAGCTGCTGTCGCGATTCATTCCAACTGAGACCGAGGTATGTACTTCATAAACAAATATCATATTTGATACTCAATCGCACTAAATATGTTGATATACAGCTTAATTTGAATGACATTGAGTAGTTACTTGTCATAATCTTATCTTTCTTTGAACTAGTTGAGAGACGTGATGTCACTTACCTGTAACTATGAAGAGTTGGCAGAGGCGGAACAGCTCATTGTTCAGGTAAACTTTTTTTATGACGATAACTATCGACAATTTTCAATAAAGATTGTATAAGCTCATGAACTTTATAACAAAATAAAACAAAAAAGATTTTCCTCATTGGAATTCGTTTCACAGAAATTAACGCGTTATACAGTATTATCAAGATTTGGTTGGAAAAAGTCATACGCAATACTACATTACATCGCGTATTATTTACAGCTTGTGTCTGTGTCGGATCTGGAGGGCAAACTCAGCTGTATAGCCTTCATGAATCAATTTCAGAGGAAGGTGGATGCCCTGGCACCGGTAAGTACAAAGTCGGTTGAAACAAGGGAGGTTATTGATATAGTTTGTCAGCTGTCCTCAATCTCGTGATAAACCATGAAGTTATTTCGTCTTTTGGAAGTACAGTGATAAATTAAACCAATTAAACTAACTACAAGCTTGTTATTGGTAGCTACTGAAGGCCATCCTGAAATTGTTAATGCAATATTGCTGCAGGGAGACGTCTTTGGTCCTTTTCTGTTCCTACTTAATATTTTTCATGGCATAGCTGATATAGTTACAGTTGTGGGATCGCACAATGTTACACGATGTGCGGTGTGCGCACGATGTGTGCACGGTGTGTGAACGGTGTGTGCACGATGGGCGAACGATAAAAAGCTGGACGATCATTGTATGCGCACATCTGTGCGCACGTTGGACGGACGTTGTGCGATAACAATCGTGGTTCGTGTAAATTGAGGAATGCCTTAACAATTTATACGAGTTCGTGTTTAAATATATCAACTTGATGTTTACGTATGTTTCTATATTCTAGTAACATATATAAACTTATCTTTCTGTCTATGCATTCTTATATTTAGAAATTGTGTTTTCTGTGTTTTTAAACAAACTTAATCGACACATGTATAATTACAACACAATCCCGTATACAGGTAAACATAACCACTTTGTACATGTACCTGGACCGTAGTTTTCTCCCCGCCTGGGGCACTTACGTAACTCGTCGGGTAAGGCCGGGGGTGTGAAAATCCAGGTGAAGGGGAGCTATAGGCAAACGAATGCAAATAACAAATACTATTCATTACGGTCAAACGGTATCGCATATCAGCTCTGTGTGTCAGGCACTGGTCAGGTAAAACTCCGGACACTCATCAAATTGTTATTTACCTGTTCTGTTACCTTTGGAGCCAAACCCATTCTTGACAGCTTAACGGTCGCTGTAATACTGTGTAACACGCATTGTGAAATTGTATAATCTTGATTATTGTGATGAGAAATTACAGATATATACACAGTGTACAGCATACAAGCCTTCCGTATTTTTGTCATTCCGTAATTTTGATCTACAAATGATAGCAAATCGCACAGTTAACTGTGCGGAGAGAAGCGCACAACGGGGCGAACGATTGCTAAATCGCACAGTTGTGCGCACCATGTGTGATCGGGACTCCGTGGAGGTACATCACATTTACAAATCTACATAGAGAAAGTTTGGAAACTGTATCTTGTAATGGGAAATTTTGGAGCGTGTTTTAAATAGGAAACATGGCATCACTACTGTTGATGATGAATTCAATAAGAATATTCTAAACAGTGTATCAACTTTATTTCTAAATTCAACACAGTTCTTTTAGATTCCTGTAAAATACCAGTTATATGTAATATTATCATGATCATGTGTGCACCTGTCGCCAATATTTAAATGAGAGAATGCTATATATATACATGAATATTCAGTATTTGTACATATGATTAGTGCACTGTTCAAGTAAATCATCAATACAGATAACGGAATTGTCTGTATGTTATATCTTTACTTCGTTTGCTGAATTACATATATACAAGCTCAAGCCTCTATTGATTATGAAGAGTTTATTACCTTAATGTGTTATTAAGTGCCAGTCACCCTGTGAGTCTCTTTAGATCCTGGAGAAGACCTAGTGTTACATTATGTACAATGTATGGTCTGTTGTCCTGGTGGTGAAACATGAACGCATATCTAAAGTTATCTTCCCTAAACATGTGACACAGATTTATCTCCCCTACACCACTGACTTGGATTTGTATACTGTTTGTATATTCATGATAGTTGTTATCAATTTGACATTTCTTATATATTACATGTTCTGTATACAGATGCATTCTAACATCTCACAGAAGAGAACACATATAGGCCTCCCCTGTTGTTCAATTTTATTTAATAAATGTAGTTTTAGTACAAAACAAAGCAACTTTTCAAGTACCTTGTAGTACTTAACAATTAAGAATTTTAGTTTCTCTCAATATAAACATTGTAGAACACTCTTCGTTTTATTTCAGGAACTGAATAACATTCAGAAATCCTCTTCTTCTTTGCTGAACTGTGAAAGGATTAAGAAAGTGTTTGAGGTAATGTTGATTCACTAAAATGATAAAGAATAATCTATTTTAGAATGACTTTTAGCAACAACAAAAAAAGACAGTTCTTCACAACTTTGTTTGACAATATTTTTTCTGAACACAGATAATCCTGCTTCTCGGAAATTACGCAAATACCAACAAATGCGGTTCCATCCACGGCTTCCACTTTTCCTGTCTGTCATCGGTAAGCCATAGTGTACATTGTTGTCATAATGATATTCTCGTCTTATCTAATAACAGCAAATATAAATGTTATCCTGCCGTCACGCAGAGGAAAAGTCTCTGTCTTGTTTAATGTTGCAGTCCAATACTGTATATAATTTAACGTAAACTAGAACCTACATGTATCAACAGTCTATTTGTTTCTTCCCCAGCTGAAAGACATGAAGTCAAGTGATAAGACACAGACTCTCGTCGATTTCATTGTAAGGATGATGGCCCGTAACCATCCGGATATTCTTCACTGGTACCAAGACATCGACCTGCTCCCCGTGGCTAAAGGTAAGGCTAAAAGGAATACTCCATAAAACTGCTCGAACCCCTTTGGGCATTTGCAAATGCATAATTTGAGCATATAATATTGCCTGCACTGAACGTAACCAATTCTAATTGTGTCCTTACATTTCCACTTTTACCTTTTTTCTAATGTTTAACCAAAGATTTTTTGTCAAGCAGGATATTCTATTCATGTATTTATACAGCTTGTTTATAAGGGTTGGGGCTTTGTTTTGATGTATGCTTTGATTTAAAATATGCTTAAGTGTACACATTTTGTTCCGACGTTGTCCTGTACAGGCTGTGGTTCATGTAAAATATGTACAGGTTTTATTCTTGCCTACGCGGAACACGTCTCACTGCCTACGTTGAACACAATCAATACCAAATGTCGAACATGTATACTTTATTATGTGCCACAGGTAGTTTTGCTCGCCTGACATCCCTGGTACAGGAGCTAGACGAGGGTATTCGGATGGTGGGCGACCACATGAACCAGACGTCTAGTGGTCATTCAGAACGATTGGCTGTATCCTTTGCTATTATATGATATACAAACCATCCAGATATTCTCTTTTTAAATTGTAAAAACAGTTTTCATATATGGATGCATACTGCGGACGTTGAAATAATTAGTAAAAAATTGAAACATGATTTATATCTTGATTGTCATTTAGTATATTTTTCTGATACCAATCATATTCAGCGATATTTCTCGTTGTGCGTGGTATAGAATTGTCGTATGATTAGTAAAAATTACTGAATGGGATTTAGATAAGGAAACGAAGAAGAGTTTTAAATAAATTACCGTTAATTGTTACAGTTGTTTCTTTGACTTAAAAACAGACTTTTTATGAAGAAGGCGAAGAGCGCATTTGGAAACTGAGGCGGTCATGCCAGCGTACACACACTGTCTACACACGTGCGTGTTCTACGTTTGGGGAGAATTCTGAAAATATTGAGCCTTCAGAACTGTTTGGACACTTTAAACAGTTTGTCAATGCGTATAAGGTATTGATTATTTCAAGTTTAATATGTTATGAAATCGTGCTTACTCATATATTGATAAGAACATTAATACGTAATGAAGTCTATCTACGATTTTTTTTATCTTAAAATCAATTTATCACTTTATTTTGTTTTTGTTTTTAATCTTTGTTGATTTACAACTATCTGTTCAGTAACTTATATGTTTGACACTGCAGTGGTTTTCTGTCTGTGACATAATAATATACTTAAGTTGCATACGTTTTAGGGATCGTTGACCAAACTGATGACAGAATCTCCATCTGAAGTAGTGAATCGCCCAGACCAATCGGAATATGCGCAGCCAGCAGTCGAGACCTCTTACGATTCGTCCACAGAGTATACTTCTCTACAGGTCATTAGAAAAACACCTACTATTGACTACGTCAATGCAGATCAACGGGAAGAATTTCCCGCCTATACCCACGACTTAGGGAGTGAGAGGACAGATGATTTGTCCTACTGCGATTTAGAAGTAGCTGAGGCGCTTAGAAACCATTGTGAATCGGAAACAGACGGACTGTTGTGTGACTGTTGTTTCAAGGAAACGGGAGAATGCGCGCTAGCCAATAACCAATACGGAAATTTTCCGACAAAAAGAAACAGTGCAGTGGAAAATTGGATTGTTTGTAATAATAAAGCCATGTTAGAGACTAGTTACAGGGCTGGTGACGAACTTCCCCTAGATTACGGTGATGACATCAACAACAATGTGCATGACGTACAACACAAAATAGATACTGAGAGCTATGACAGTGCATTTTTTGGGTCTGATGCGAACGTTTTGAAATCCTCGGGACGAAGTTCACAAGAAGATGTGCTAACACAACCTAGTATGCCTAGGTCTAGCACACCTTACACGTGCATGCGTACGGCAGATCCAATTCCCGACTACAGCCGATGCCCATCTCCTGCAGGGAGCTTCGCCAGTAAGGACACGTACAGCAGCGAGCTCTCCAAAATTCTCACTGAATTCGAAGGCAATCTGAACCAGTATGAATCCGAAGTTTCCCCGACCTATCGTCGGTTTTACACCGTGAAGTCCATTATCTACCTTTAGAGCAATCTGATATTGTTAGAATAAAGTTCGTGTTGTCGGGTATAGGCTCAGTGAACTACGCGCCATATTCGTAAGGTACCAGGGCCGTTTTGTGATCATCACATGCTGCTTTTCTTTCGATTTCGGGAGATTATGGACTTCTTTAGTTACACATATCTGAAAGCAGCAAGTAGCAGAAACATCATTCAAGACGACAGTCTTCAGCGATCAATTTTAGCAACAATTTTAAATGATTACTTGTACCACTTTAGTACCGGTCACTACCGTACCCAAGAACAACTCGTTCTTTGTGTATCAACTGAATCATGTCACCTATTTTCACAGGGAATATAGACCATGACAAATTTGTACATTTTAAGCAACCTTGTTAATTAATCAACCCTCCGTAAGTTTTAATAATATATCTTGAGGAAAATGTGTTCTGTTTAGGCCAACCAAGGTGATAAGGCAGTGATCCACACAACTATAACAGCGGCACAACCGTCAATCATATCAGTCATATTTATGTTGCCCTTCAACTTAACAAACGCATAAATTATTTCCCTTTGTTTTAGTAAAACTAAAGTAGACTGGTACTACTTACATTGTACAACATGGCAACAGCGTTCCAAGTCCAATCCCTGTTACAGTGCAATATTTTCTAGTTAGTCCTCAAACGTTAATGTGTAAATGTTGTGTGCAATAAACAATGTTGTGTGTAATAAACAATGTTGTGTGTGTGTAATAAACAATGTTGTGTGTAATAAGCAATGTTGTGTGTAATAAACAATGTTGTGTGGTTCCATGTTGTCAGATATAACAGTGTTAAACTCAATATCTAACCGGAATTGACATTAATACTAGGCCTATATCTTTGCATATTGCATACTTTGAATTCAATGGCAATTAACCGCTTAGAATACTCGAAATTTCATACAGGATAATTGAGGAAGTGTTTGGCTCATTTGTACAAAGAAATACAGGTACGAATTGTAATATATCTCTTACTTATTGTTAAATTAAATTTAATTGAGTGCTGACCTATAAATACAACATGGTGAGTCTGAGCCACCGTCTACAATTGATCTGAAATACGTCGGTCAAGAAAGCCATCATTAGAAATGTTATCACAATACATTTATCGCGGCCTGTTTTTAAGATTTCTAGGGTAAAGCAACCTCAACAACGTAAGTGTGTTAGTAAACATACACTATTAATTATAGTTGATTCTGTGCAAAATATGTATTATTTGTATAGGATATGCAAACGACAATAAAGATGGGAGTGTCAAACAGATATGTATATCAATAAGTGTGTAACATGTAACCTGCATATTGAAAAAGTTTTACACATCATTTTACTCTACTACTTCTACTAACATTTTTGACTGTAAACATTTGTCTACAAAAACACATTTTTTATTGCTTATATAAGACTTCCACTTATTAAATATAGGCTATAGATTTGCATATAGACGAATCGGTGAGAAAACTTTATTTGCATAAAGTAAAAACTGATTGCAGTTCATTTATTTTTGACCTTCAACTTTTATATGCAGGAAAATGTTACGCTGATGTAACATATCAATGTGTCCTACTTAAATGTTAAAGATTCTATTTTTTAAAAATGAAAAAACGTTAATAATAAGTTGCTGAGTATGTTAATATTTAACAATAACACGTCCATGACCTTCTCTTAAACGCAATACACTCCCATTCAGAATCAGTGTCAATGGAGTATATATTGTAATTATTCTGAACAATTTATCGTGTTGATATAATTTGCATGTTATGTTATGTTACAAATAATTAACAAATAAATTGCTAAACTGAGTTGTTTTATTCTTGTTTTATATATTACGATGTTTGTAATTTACACAAACGACACAGTATCCTACACTCCATCATGATTAATAACATCAAAACACTGTAATACAATTTCGGTACAAAAACCCGGTATAGATACAGTCATCTGACTGGGAGCCGATAATATCACTTATTTTATGTAGTTATTTGATTCAGAGTAAATATTAGGTGGTATACAGCTCTGACGCCATTACACACCTCTGTTTGTCCCATCTCTGCCCGACTTTGCTTTTCATTTGAATCATTCGCAATTCAAATTTGTATTGTTCTACAAACTTAATGCAATTTAGTGTATTGTCTGATAATTTTTCAAATGAATATTGATTTTCTTGATGTTTGTTTTCTACTGGCGAGATGGTTGTTCGTGTCTGCAAGGCTCCCCTTATAAGTTTAGTCTACGGGGACAACAGTTATTACAACATATGCAGGCCGCCAGAGCATCGAGCAAAGGACTCATAGATGTGAGGCTTACATTCATGTGATGTTATTTATAAAAATAATACCCCTACTTATTGAGACATAATCATGAACATTACAATTACCATCGAGTTAATTAAATAAAAACGTAAGCACATTACTATGTTTATGTATTTGGATAGAGTTTTGACAAAGACTATATATTTTCGATAGATTTAGAAAAAAAGTTCCTTCAAGGTCAAGGTTATAGGTTGACGGTAGTTTCACAACCCAGTCCAGATAAATATTTCTAATAACTCTTTTATTGTGAGTGCTGACCAATCATGCGTCGGAGGCCAGGAAATCGATGTCTGCCAATCAGTATTTCCTATCCATTAGTAGCCGTTACACCGTGGTAACTTTATTAACACCTCGAGATTTGATGCTATAAAGGACGTGACGAAGATGGCCCGCATGGTCAATCCGTCGTATGTCAAGTTCTATGTAAGCGACATCAATCCCTAATTTTATTTCAAACACAAACATACAATTATTTGGAACAAAACGACACGGTATTGCGTATAAAAGACATGTACACGCCTCTGAATAAAACACGCAAATCTAGACGACTCATACGCATACACATTATTAACTTCAACGTCTCTGGCCTTAAGCTGCTGATCGATCTCGGCAGTTTTACAACATAACGTGATAGAGGCTTAATGAGGACGACCCCGTGAAATCCACTGATCAAACGTTCATGTGATCACGATACTTGGTCAAACGGCCTCAATACTTTCATAGAATCGACCTTACAGCATGGCATTGGAGACGTCTTTTGTCTGATCTATAAAATATCGACAAGTAATACAAATGGTTGGATATAGAAAGTAATTCGACCAACCAACGTAATAACACACTGGTTCTTTGCCTATATTTGGTGGGTACTACCTCCTTTTTTGCTATTTGTATATAATTTGCCAATAGCTTAATATATAGGCACGGACTCGTTGTAGCTTATCGTAAAACATACACATAAAATCCATGTCTGCAATCAATTACGTAGTTGTCATATTGTTTTAAAAGATGAGTATTTGTGTTTCTCAGTTTAATAAACAGATGCCGCGGTATTGCTTTGACTGGCGTGTGTATTGTTGCCACTGTTACCTGAAGCTATCGATCAACTACGTCAATGAACACTAATTGGTTCTCGTTGGTCAGACGCTAACGGATATGGCGATGTGATTAAAAGGGCAACATTTTACTTGCAAAATATAGCTTTCTTGATGTTCGACAACATACTTTTTAAGAACAGGAATATTCCAATGGTGTGAATGGGTCGTTCATTAGTGGATTGTACGGTCGAACATGGCATACTGCGTTTCCGCAAGCTGCACGAGAGGTGTTTTGTATGGATTCGTTCTTGTAGCATTATGTAGCCGTAAGTATAATATACGTTACAAGCAACAGCTGGCCTTTCGTTGTACACATACAGTTTTCATTCTACATGTACAGAGTTTAAAGCATTATGTAAATACGCATCGATAGGTAACGAACAGTGAACCTCTGACAAAAGAGTATGACAAATGTAACCAGAACAGTGCCACTGATATTATACAACAAGTCTGTCACAGATGCACACAGTTTTACACTAAATCTCTATGTCCAACAAGTATGCACTTAATTAATCTATGTACCTTACATATGAACAAAGCAATAATCTGCAATTTTTCGGATCTATTACGAATAATTACTGGAATGATATTCAGAACACGCAAAACACTGTCGGTGAAACATTCCTGTTCACACGATACGGAATACATTAGGGAATCTCCTGTTCACCCTACAGGCATTTGGCGATAGCGCGTCGTGATTGAATCCCCTGCTCATGTATTCCTTTTTTATACATTGTACTTTTGTAAAGGGTCGCTTCCCACGCTGTTGTGTTATCTATAGCACATGTGAATAGACAGCAGCATGTTGTGATACATAGTACAGATATTATTTAAGTAAATCAAAGTCATATTGTGTATGGGTCGGTTGGTCGTGGGGTAAACATTGCGGCCTTCCACGCAGGCGGCCGGAGTTCGATCCCCGAAGTCGTCGTACGCATGGAATATTTAGAGGAATTGTTTTTCGCCAGCCGTCACAACTCCATCAACCCAGATGAGGTATGAAATGCTCAAGGGTGGATGTTGCGGTATATGTGCTGTAGCATTCAAGTGAGGTGGCACTATAAATGATACTGTTGGAAGCACGGTCAACTACAAACAGAACTCAATGCATCTCCAGTACACACGCAGGCATACATACATAAAGAGATATTAGACAGGTGGCATAGGACTAGTAGTTAAATGTAGCGCCTGATAAGGCAGCTCCTGCGAATTCCTCAAAATTGCATTGATTAATAGTATATGCTAATGGTATTGAATGTATAAATTGTATATCTATGTACTGCAAAACGCTTCAGGGTGGATAATTCTACCTAGGTTGGGCGCTATATCAAATGTTGTAGATTATTATTTTTGTTTGCCGTGTATCGCCTGGTGTCATGTAATGATCGGCACTGATACAAACAACCAAGCAATGCTTGTCTTCCGTGTATTGCCTGGTGCTATGTAATGATCAACACTGATACAAACAACCTAGAAATGTATGTCATTCATACATGTATCATTTATCATTATGGTTACAACAAGCAATGTATTAACGAGGGTAAAAGCTGTATGCATTTGTTTTCTTACATGTAGATTGATGCTCATTTTCAAACTATATGACTCAAACTATAAAAAAAAGTACTAGTAAACAATATGTCAAGTTCATTAAATACTCGACATTAGGTTCTGAGAACAAGACCATGTGTTTAGCTTTATCGACAACACCCGTCATGTTTATCTAACTAAAATCCAAGAGGGACATGAACAAGCATAATGAAATAATCGGCCTTCAATTCATTCAAAGAAATAGCATATTTCGCCAAGTCCATGATAGTGACTGTAAAATTGCCCGTGGTCTTCATCCATCTGCATCTTTAGAACCCCGTGTTTTAAGTTTGTCCATTACCAGTCGACATCTATCACGGAAATCATGACATTAGGATCAAGTTCTTTAATATCAAAGCAACTGCGACATAGTAACTCCATAAGTTTGGTAAAAAAAGGAATGTTCTATCGAGAAAGGTAAAAATCCACAATCGGAAAATCCAAATTGTCACCCTTATCGTACAACTTGGTAGTACAGGGAACCTGTTGATTTAGTTTTAAGTAAAACTTCTGTTCTATAAAACGTACTATTTGTATTTCAATATATTGTCAAAAAACATTGAATAAAACCAAGTTTAAACCAAAAAATAAGAAAAACCAGCTGATATAGACGTGTCCATAGTGACCCCGATTTCAATTTCAGGAGGGTATTTACAATTGACATAGCCAATAGAAGTTAATGCAAGAACCAATAAGAATGTCACAAGAGACGGTAAACAGTGGTAATTTCTACCTCCACGTCCGTTGTCTCACATAGGATATTTCGACCAGGGTTTGAAACCCTCTCGGCTTAGTTCCGGTCACAAAAGTGTGCGAAGTGAACAATTCAAATGCTTTCCTTTGCAAATAGCAACTCAATTTAAGGGAAAATTCTAATCCATAAACACGAATATTTATTGTTGAGATCCTGTGTAATTTAGACATGACTCACTTTTGTTCTCCATCAAAACCAAACGTTCAGAAAAACAATTAACGAACATAAAACAATATTCCTACGTCACCGAGTCCTGATGTCACGATTAATAGCAATGTGTTTCAGCTAAAGATTAACATACGCGTACGCTGTAAATAAATGCCAAATAGAGGTAACAGATTATCACACAAAGACTGAAATCAACCAATAGAGCTGACAATCACGTATGCAATTCTCTTTCACGTACCTTAATTAAACCCATTAACTAAGATAGACTGTATCTAAACAACCGGAAGAAATAAAGTGTAACAAGATTAACCAATGAGATGGAGTATTACAAAAATAATTGTTTTCACTTTATTTACATTAAAACCGAAAAATACTGTGTCATAGAGGAAAGAAGGTCGGATTTAAGGTCAATTTTTGGTGTAGTAACAGATAATTTAAGTGTCTGTCCTTTAATCAATGTCATAGATATACAGTTTGAATAGTAATATTCTCATGAACATCACATTTTGTTTTTCATTTTTCCCAAAGGAGTCATCTTAATACAAAATGTAACGAAGAATAGCACAGTCAGTGAAACCAGTACACCAGATGGCATGCACTTTCGAATTTACCTGCAAGGTGTATTTTTCAGTTTCTGGAGGCATAAACAATAACGTTTTTACCAAACGAATTGTGTGTTACCATGAAGTTTAATTTACCCATATAGGGACTTGCCTGATTACAACAGAGCAATACATATAATATGATATAGTCTGTGTTTTAGAACTTTACAAATTGGTTTTACTCTGTGATGTACCTTTACCTTTACAGAGCGAATCCACTCCCTCAATTTGACGTGTTACACGTGCACGGCTACGGTGCCAAGTGACCCTTGTGTCCATTCACCCAACCAATCAGAGGTGGTCATGTGTGCTGATGATAAACCATTCTGTCGTGTAAGTCATTCAATAGATTCCATGGCTTTTTGTTTCAACCCATTGAAATATATTATTATATTCTAGATTTACCTCTACTAGACATACCTCATAAATTCCCTGTCCACTACTTGTTGTTTAGCTTCCCTGTTCTATTGCTTTCTGTGTTTCGAAAATGTCTGGATATCATGTAAACTGAAATTCAGCTGCCTATAAAGATAAGCAAATGTACTTTTCCATGAAAGTGATAAAATGAGGGCATTATGGATATGTTGCATTTAAATTATATAATGCTCTACCACTACGACAGCCATAAACAATTTCGAAAGAAGGGGAGATAATTTCATGCGAAGGAAACTATACAATAAACACTTAGACACAGAGCTTTGTCTGTTACAGGTGTTACGTGTGGATTCCCAGTACGGGGACCTCATGAGCTTTGCCCGGGGGTGCTCCTCCGTGTGTAAGAACCACTGTGGTATCTGGGGAGACGATGTGGATGAGGAGAGATGTCACTCCTGCTGTCGTACCCAACTGTGTAATGTAGGTAATGGATATGTGAGGCCTTACACACTGTCCGGCGATCTTCTGACAATAACACTGGCCATGGTCTACATTGTACAACTGAACTGACGGACCGAATGGATGGTGGTTAACTGGTAATAATACTGCGCATAATTTACATTCAACATCGGAGCTGAGAGACAGCACAAATTTACCTTTTAATTGATATTTATCTTCGATGATAGTGATAACTTGGAAAAAGCACTCACCATGATCTTCATTTTATATTGGAAATGAGGGGTCAAACAGACTAAGAGTTTAACAATGTATGTCGTTATGTGACCATCGTGTAAATACGTTTTACTTTTGAAACATCATTCCTTTTTTAAACAATTTTAAGCATGTCAGTGACTTGAATGCAATTTCATATGATTAAAGGTACTGTATGTTTTCACTGTGAATATGCACACAGCTGCTACACAAGAACTATAACCAAACAGTGAATGACAATATCAGAGCCACAGGCTGTAATCGCTAAATCTTCCATCGATTATGTCAACACTCAACTAGTAAGCTACCTGCAATGAAAAATGAAGAGCTATGTCGATAACGCCAAATAACGATTCGTATTTCAAAACAATATGGCGAGTAATACCTTGTGAAAAATAGCAAATGATAACTGAGGTTGAGAAGCAAAAAGACTAAAGTGTCCCCCGTCTTTCTTTCACTTTTCAAAAGAAAACCTTTATCTTAAAAGAACTGAGCGTATAATATTTCACTTATATATATAACACTTCAAAACATCGATTAGATTTGTGTTTCACTGAATAAAACCTCATTTGAGGTTTAGGAAAATGACGCCAAACTCTATGAATTACGTGTTTAGACCTTTCGAATCAGTTGCATTAATCACAAATGAAATGTCAACGAATGGACTATTTTGAAAACTTTGTTATTCTTCCCTGTGTCATCACCTGATACCTTATTTTGAGATGAACGCCATGACGTCTGAGATTCAAATTTACTCATTAGTTATTTTGCTATCTATGTCATACCTGAAATATATTGGGCAGGTGATTTCGTATAAGGTGGCAAGTATCTACAATTAATACATCTCATTTTCTCACTTGGACAGACACATCAGCATGACAGCCATTTTGTCATTTTTGTTTTGGAAGGTATTTATCTGTGATACATTTGAGTCATAAGAATCGTTTATTTAACAATTTAGTCACATAGTTAATTTACCAATGAAGCAAATACATTTTTAACACTTTTGTAACATATTTTCTTTGGCGTTGTCTTTTTCAAAGCTTCGGTGCCATATCAATTATCCATATCGTTACGTCAATATACAATGTAACAAACAATTACAATGGCATAGCTACTAGATATAATTTTTAATTTTTAATCACATACGCAAGACTGTATTTGATATGCAAATCACTTAGTAAAATCTCGATGGTAAAATTTGAACTTAACCAACAGGGTGTCCACTTGAAACATCACAAGACAATTTCAAAATAAAGTACGATGAAATGACGCCAAATGTTTTGAAAATACTTGATATTTTAAATGTTCCCTTGGAAATACGTACTACAATGGCGTGCGGACTCCATTGAACCAGTGGAATCCAATGAACGGTGTAGTAATTGACTGGATATTGGTAATTGATGAACATTGTTCTACTAGAAGGGATTCAATGGAAGGTAATGACATATTTTTCCATACTCATTCTCTTTACATAATATCGTTGAATAGATAAAATAGTCCCTGCTAATCGGAATGAGATTCCTAATTGCTTTTTCCCCTATTATCAAGCTAATGAAAAAAGGGAAGGTCTAACTTTAACAAGATCCCAATCCTAAATGATTCGATTAATCCAATACTAGGGGAATATGACCAAAGGAAACATTTCCACATACACTCATACGGAAGAACACGCAATGGTGTTCTGGAAGAGAAGGCATCACCTGCTCCATCAACAACATCGGCTGTGTTAATATACGTCAAATCCAAACAACGGTAGGTCCTCAGCACGATATCTGGGGAGGTGACAACGATAGCATAAAATACTTAGATGAGAACAACTAAAACGTCGATACTCATATCGGGTAGTAAAATGGAATATTTCTCTGTGATTGTGACCATAAACCCCCATATTTTTCATCTCACGTAATAATGTTTTTTAAATTTGGTCATCAACATTCGACATCTATCACAGAAATAGTAATACTCATATAAAACCCGTGAACAGCGAACTTAATATTACACAAGGTATTGAAGAATAATATGAGAAACATGGCCGATATGTTCAGGTATAGTGATGATGACACCATAGCTAAAGATCTTGACCTTTACATGACCACGACCAGTTTCAATGAACAATTTAGTTTCACGATCATGAATATACCGTTTTTCAGTAGTTATACTCTACAGTATCCTTCCCTGACTATTTTACAATTTCACAGTTACCTTTTTCAGTAGTTATACTCTACAGTATCCTTCCCTGACTATTTTACAATTTCACAGTTACCTTTTTCAGTAGTTATACTCTACAGTATCCTTCCCTGACTATTTTACAATTTCACAGTTACCTTTTTCAGTAGTTATACTCTACAGTATCCTTCCCTGACTATTTTACAATTTCACAGTTACCTTTTTCAGTAGTTATACTCTACAGTATCCTTCCCTGACTATTTTACAATTTCACAGTTACCTTTTTCAGTAGTTATACTCTACAGTATCCTTCCCTGACTATTTTACAATTTCACAGTTACCTGTTTTAGTAGTTATACTCTACACTATCCTTCCCTGATTATTTTACAATTCCATGATTCTGTTCTAATTATCAGGAGAGATTGGAACGTTCTGTTGACCAATAGACGTCTAATTAAAGGATTTCTGACAAAAGAGATCGTTTGGGTTCTTCTACTGACCAATTAACTCTGTGTGACCAAACATTTTGATTGCAGTGCAGCAGTACTTAAATACTTGGTAAGATTTGAGAAAATAAACCAAAGACTTGTTATCAACTATGAACCCATCCAAAGATGGCATGCCGTACTATGTTAGGTAAGCGTTACAGAAATGTTCAAAATCAAATTAAAAAAGTTGCATCTTGAAAATGTGTAATGACCGAGTTTATGAATTCATATAGCATTTTTGAATTGCATTCTTTGTTTCTTAATGCAATAAATCGCATTAATAACGTTGGTATGCAAGAACAAAGAGTACTTTTTATGAAAGAGCAATTGTCAATACATCACTTATTTAACAATTTGTCTAAAACCAAGAAAAGTACAACGCAGATAAATATTATCAAAATGTTCTGACCGCAGGTATTGGACATACATGCATCTCAGGTAGGCTATGTGATCCTTTAGATAATGTAACTTATATATCAAATATGTACTAGGTCACAATAAATAGTTCCATGATTCACTTTTTAATGGATATGTGTATGTCACCCTTCATCACACTCTATACACTTATATCACATCAAACCATTTAACGAGGGATACATAATTGATTACAGATTGAAAAATAATTGTTTAGGTCTTGGGTTTTTCAAAGAAAACGTGCACTGATGAACTTAGAAAAATAACACCATTAATTTCTCTTGGCCTTGTTTTGCGAATCTAAGACATTGGCCTGCTTTTCCTGTAGATAATTACCTATTTACGTCCTTATGGATTTAAAGACTTATAAACGAAATATAATCTGAACTATATCTACAAAATAATCACATGGGAACAGCGTTACTGTGAATATAGCTACAGATCGATACAACATAATGTGAAACATACACCGGTATACTGTATCCATGACAACACACTCCTAGTGGATGACGTCAGGTTGTGTGATTAGTCAATAACCATGCCAACACATGTTGTGTGCAGTATAAGTGATTAATCAATAACCATGACAACACACTCCTGTTGAACGACAACATATTGTATGAGTCAATGACAACACACGTTAAGTACCAAATAAATTATATGACAACACATGTTGTGTGTCATGCACATGGTCAGTTATAGTGTATAACCATGACAACACAAGTACTTCACTGGAATGACGATAAATAATAACACGTGTGTAAATTCAATACTATACACAGCCACCAGCATCGTTGGAAACCAGGAATCAAACTCTCTATTACCTTAACGACGCCTGACTGATTGTTTTGTATCAGCCCGAGGGCCGAAGGCTGATATTGGTCGAGGGTTGATACTGGGTGTGATATGAGAAAAGGCATATTTTATTCTGTTTACTAATAATGTTCTTTTGAAGGATGGGAACAATTGTAACGAAGTGTTTCAAAAGGGGTGTGATACGGGTTTTGCGGGCTGATACGGAGAGGGTTGATAAGGGTTTTGGGTTGTGATACGGCGAAGGCTGATATGGGTTAGAGAAATTGAGTCGTATAGCTTATACAAAACAAACGTATTCATTAGTGAGAATGTAATAAAAAAAAAAAAATTAACGAGAACCCAATAATTATTCTAGGTAAATAGTATAATTGCACAATATACAGTATGATTAAACGATGTAGAGTATGTCTACATGGTTGGCTTGACATTTAAACGATTTTAAATGTGACTACAAGTGTCACTGTATGATTACACCATGTACAGTATGAAAACACGATGTACAGTATGACATCCCGATGTACAGTATGACAACATGATATAGAGTATAACAACACGATGTACAGTATAACAACACGATGTGCAGTGTGACAACACGATGTACAATATGACTACACGATGTACAGTATGACTACACGATTCACAGTATGGATACACGATTCACAGTATGGATACACGATTCATAGTATGACTACACGATATATAGATAGTATGACAACACGATGCACAGTATGACAACATGATATACAGTATGACAACACGTTGTACAGTATGACAACATGATGTACAGTATGACTACACCATATACAGTATGACTACACCATATATAGTATGACAACACGATGTACAGTATGACAACATGATGTACAGTATGACTAAACGATATACAATATGACTACATGATATACAGTATGACTACACTATTCACAGTATGAATACACGATGTACAGTATGAATACACGATTCAACGTATGAATACATGATTTACAGTATGAATACATGATGTACAGTATGACTAAACGATGTACAGTATGACTACACAATATACAGTATGACTAAACGATTTTCAGTATGACTACACGATATACAATATGACTACATGATATACAGTATGACTACACGATTCACAGTATGAATACACGATGTACAGTATGAATACACGATGTAAAGTATGACGACACGATTCACAGTATGAATACACGATGTACAGTATGACTACACGATGTACAGTATGACAACATGATATACAGTATGACTACACGATTCACAGAATGAATACACGATGTACAGTATGAATACACGATTCACAGTATGAATACACGATGTACAGTATGAATACACGATTCACAGTATGAATACACGATGTACAGTATGACTACACGATGTACAGTATGACAACATGATATACAGTATGACAACACGTTGTACCGTATGACTACATGATATATTGAATGACAACACGATGTACAGTATGACAACATGATATATAGTATGACTATATGATGTACAGTATGACTAAACGATAAACAATATGACTCCATGATATACAGTATGACTACACGATGTACAATATGACTACACGATGTACAGTATAACTACACGATTCACAGTATGAATACACGATTCACAGTATGGATACACGATTCACAGTATGACTACACGATTTATAGTATGACAACACGATGTACAGTATGACAACATGATATACAATATGACAACACGTTGTACAGTATGACAACATGATGTACAGTATAACTAAACGATGTACAGTATGACTACACGATATATAGTATGACAACACGATGTACAGTATGACTACACGATGTACAGTATGACTACACGATATACAGTAAGACTACACGATGTATAGTATGACTACACGATTCACAGTATGAATACATGATTTACAGTATGAATACATGATGCACAGTATGACTACACGATATACAGTATGACTACACCATATATAGTATGACAACACGATGTACAGTATTACTACACGATATATAGTATGACAACACGATGTACAGTTTGACAACATGATATACAGTATGAATACACGATTCACAGAATGAATACACGATGTACAGTATGAATACACGATTCACAGTATGAATACACGATGTACAGTATGACTACACGATGCACAGTATGACTACACGATATACAGTATGACTACACGATGTACAGTATGACTGCACAATATACAATATGACTACATGATATACAGTATGACTACACGATATACAATATGACTACATGATATACAGTATGACTACACGATTCACAGTATGAATACACGATGTACAGTATGAATACACGATTCATAGTATGAAAACATGATTTACAGTATGAATACATGATGTACAGTATGAATACACAATGTACAGTATGAATACTCGATGTAGAGTATGGCTACACGATTCACAGTATGAATATACGATGTAGAGTATGAATACATGATAAACAGTATGAATACATGATGGTCAGTATGACTACACGATGTACTGTATGACTACACGATTCACAGTGTGAATACACGATGTACAGTATAACAACACGATGTACAGTATGACTACACGATTCACAGAATGAATACATGATGTACAATACCACTACACGATGTACAGTATGACTACACAATATATTTTATAATAACACGATGTACAGTATGACTACACGATGTTCAGTCTGATTACACGATGTACAATATCACTACACGATGTACAGTATGACTACACGATGTACAGGATGACTACATGATGTACAATTCCACTACACGATGTACAGTATGACTACACAATATATTTTATAATAACACGATGTACAGTATGACTACACGCTGTTCAGTATGATTACACGATGTACAATATCACTACACGTTGTACAATATGACTACACGATGTACAGGATGACTACATGATGTACAATTCCACTACACGATGTGCAGTATGACTACACAATATATTTTATAATAACACAATGTACAGTATGACTACACGATGTTCAGTATGATTACACGATGTACAATATCACTACACGTTGTACAGTATGACTACACGATGTACAGGATGACTACATGATGTATAATACCACTACACGATGTACAGTATGACTACACAATATATTTTATAATAACACGATGTACATTATGACTACACGATATACAGTATCACTACACGATGTACAGTATGACTACACAATATATTTTATAATAACACGATGTACAGTATGACTACACGATGTACAGTATCACTACACGATATATTTTATAATAACACGATGTTCAGCTCCAAATTTAGTTTAATAAGACGATGTACAATATCATATCACATATGATACAGTTTGATTACCCTATTTACAGTATAAGTATACGATGTTCAGTATGAGTATACCATATACAGTATAATTACAAGTTGCTTTGTCCCCTTTAGCGTCGTTCGATACCGAGGTGCTAAACTGCAGTTATCGTGTTTAGCTAATGCTGACCTTATTTGTACTCCGAATCCGATCAAATGTGATTTGTACAATACTAGTACTCGAAGAAAACCTTATCAGAAACAACAATCAACACTTTCCACTGGAATGTTATTGTAACACCAAATTGTTCTTTAGTGTAGAGAAGTCATTGGAAATGGATCATGTGACGTCTAAATATTCATAACTAAGCAGTATTTACTGCTTGTCGTCATCATTATAAAGCGTCGACATGAAAGAGGCATGAAAGACGATGACAAACGTCTTTTTGATACGGATGTGGCCATTGATCGTGTTCGGAAGACCAATGTCTATCAGTATCTATTTGTGTAGTGTAACCAATCTGCTGTTTGGGATTTCAGGTATGTATGTCTAATTAACAGTAGATTTCTAGCGTATATATCTTATACATGTGTCAAGAAGATATCAGTCGTGTATGGAAAAGCAACTTATATAATGGTAATATATGTTTTCATATTGCCCCCCATAGTAGTGGCAAGTAGTAGTAGCATGTTTGACATAATTCAAGCCTGTATGATATCGCAACATTTGTTTTCTATTATTAAATCTTTGCAGGAGCAAATACCGAAATACGTTTATGGCTTGTACATTGACACTTTACTTTACAATATATAACGGATATTGTTCTTATTTACATAATCCAAATTAGATCAGTACGATATGGCAGTTTGTGTATTACTAAGATCTAAAGGTATCAGCTGCTGAAACCAGTGATATTTTCGTACCTGTTATTTGTACATGTACCTACAAGATAAATACTACAGTATTCAGGTGAGATATTTGTCATACAAAATGTAGAATTGTATTATTTTTCATTTTCATTGTTTTGACGACAATTATGTGTTAACTCACTATGACTACAGCTGTGTAGTCAATTTATTACAGAAAAGTAACCAGGTGAGAGTCATTGATGATATGAAGAGATTTTTAAGTTAAAAGATGTATAATCGGAAAGCGAGAAATTAAAAAGACTATTCGTTACTTTTAAAACTTGATTAATTACGTTTAACTTACGTGAATACCACGGCCAAAATCGACAAATGCATTGGTGTCTTTAATATTGGATTTCTTCTGGAGGCACAATGCATAAAATCATCTAAATTGATTATTAATAGAAATAATTACCAAGGCGCAGTGAAGTAATCACGATGGAGAAACAATACAAGCTGACAATTCAGTATATTGTTTTTAAATGATTTCTGGTATTCAAATACGAACGAAAGCCAGTTCCACCAGTATTCCAATTTCCCTTCTGTGTTTGCCAACATGTCCCCGGCTTAAGTCTACCATACGTTTGACAATGAATAATTGATGTTGTCGTGTCTTTCGCCGTCGGGGTGATCGTTTTAGTATCGACACACAGCCAAGGCTAATCTGACGACAGTGTCTGAAAATACTCTGATATTTCAGTTCATAATTCACAAATAAATAGGTGCTCACAACATAACTGTTCAAAATGTCCCCTAGAATGATAACATTGTCTCCTCAAATTTCAGTCCTCTGATAAATCATATTTATTTTTTATTTATTTATATAAGTTTTAGATGTGATCGGAACAACCGAATTTGTTTTTAGTTATAAAATTGACACATAACGAATTCATTTTAGTCAATAATAAGGCATAGAGGATGATGCCTTTATAGGAAGTTGATAGTATACACGTGGGCTGTCAGAATTGTTTGTAACCTAAACGCTACCATGAGACAATGTTCAGTCTTTAATCAATACTTGTCAAGAATATAAAGTTTGGGGTTGCCATATCGTCATTCTAAGGATTGTTAGTAGATAGCGATTTATCCCACCCTTCACACGTGTGTCTCCCATTTTAGCCGGGAAAGATCAGCTTGCCACCCCCTAGGGGGAGATAGCCTCGTGCCGATTAGCACGTGTTCAATTGTGACGTCATTAAAATGCGTCATCGGCAATTGTGACGTCATCAAAAGTGAATGACGATATGCATACCCCACATGTGTTTTTGTTTACAGGTTTTGTTGGCAAACTACAGTCGGTGGAGCTGTGACTGAAATAATAGGATGGGAGAGAAAGAATCATTCCCTACCTTGAGGGTGTAACAGAGAAATCTCCAACCCTCGGGGTGATTTTTTTGGTTGTCTAAACCTCGGCAGAGCCTTGGGTTAGACAACCAAAAAACATCACCCCTCGAGTTGGGGATTTCTCTATCACACCTTCGGGGTAGGGGAAGATTCTATTAATCAATGTTTCTGTGTGTACTCATGTATGACAATATTAGTTGTGTAGTCATTGACAACATTACTGAGGTGTGCAACCATTGGTCACAAGGAGAAAAATGAAAGTCAGTAGTCCGGAAAGCCTTTAAAGGTTTATATTCATTGCTGACAACACTAAGGCTCTGTACAGGTTCACATACACATCCAGCAAAATCCCAACGTGTGATGTTTCGATGACTAGTACAATATGACCTTGGTCATCTTCAAATGACTGGTAAAGCATATGTACACAAAGGCGTAAAGATGCCAAAGATATACTATAGCTAGTTGCCGTCGATTTGACTACGATATAAGCGTATACATACATATGGTGGCATATTTCTGCCATCCACTTGCGACTTACGAGTTACGTATGTCGACATAATTATTGAAAGATGTCGACATAATCTGAGAATATGTCGACATAATCTGAGAAGATGTCGACATAACTGTTAAATTATGTCGACATATTATCACATTTGCCGAGATAATTTTGCCGAGATAATTATCTCGTAAGTGGGTAACTCGGCTTTTTATCGTGTTAATGCTCGGGTGTGACATCGACTTGCCACTTACGACTTGCCACTTACGACTTATTTATGTCGACATCCTAGTAGATTATTGCCGACTTACCAAAACGAGGCTTGTGCACGAGGACCGCGAAGGTGGGCTGATGGTGACTGAACAGTGGTGACTATACTGGTGAGTAACTTGGTAAAATCAATGTAAATATGGGAAATCAAAGATATGGATATTACAGTAGGTTACTATGATGTACAGAGTTTATCAATCAAAGAGGGATTTTACATAAATAAGTCGTAAGTGGCAAGTCGTAAGTCGATGTCACACCCGAGCATTAACACGATAAAAAGCCGAGTTACCCACTTACGAGATAATTATCTCGGCAAAATTATCTCGGCAAATGTGATAATATGTCGACATAATTTAACAGTTATGTCGACATCTTCTCAGATTATGTCGACATATTCTCAGATTATGTCGACATCTTTCAATAATTATGTCGACATACGTAACTCGTAAGTCGCAAGTGGATGGCAGAAATATGCCACCATACATACATCATTGATATAAATGTCCATATCGTACTTACATGTATCATCAACACCTCACTCATTAACATCCTACCGGTGTAAGTCAATGATTCTGTATGCTTTCTATTCTAAGCAACCTGAAGTAACAGTTATGAAACGATACCAAAATGTGTAGTGGTTGATGCAAGATTTGTCATCATTGATAACAACACTAAAGTATGGAGACATTATGACATTACCGGATTTGGGGTTATTTATTTAAGAAAAAACATTCCAACAGCGAAAAGCTAATCAGAATATTAGTTACATTGTAGTGTTAGAACCAGATACAATTAGTATAACATTTCGGGAATGGTCATGTAGATGGTGATACCGCACCCGCCCATCACAAAGAGGTAGTGTGTTACCAACCACCAACCCGACCACGTGGGTCACTTTTGAACGGATTTGTCCGAGCCACCACAACAGTGATAAAATATAAGTGTAAAAACAGCTATTTCCTAATTATTGCCAAATAAATAAGGCATAAATTTACACGAAAAACAATGAAAAGTATACAAATTTGTGACAGGAGATGTATGCAAACCTACCGTACTGACCTTTCCACTTTCACTAGATCTCGGAATTCTTTATAGAAGAGAATTGAATAAAATTGACAAAATTGACAAAAAACAACATTATGAAGGTTTATTGAAAAGGCCACAATGAATTAAACAAAATTTAGAATAAATCATACAAACTGCCTGTTCAGTGGTATAGAGAGTTTTAAAGCATTGCTTTATAATAACACCAGAATATAAAACTAAAATCTTACATGTTTTGCCAACACGTCACCGGTTTAAGTCTACAACATACGTTTGCCAATAAATTATTGATGTCGTCGTTGGTTTGCCGTAGGGGGTCATCTACAAAATGTATATTGCATCCTCACGCAGCCGGAGTTAACCTAACGAAAGTGTCTGGGTTTTTTGTTCGTTCAACGATAATTCTGTTCTTAAACAGCAATTGCGTGGGAACATTATCTGCAGTGGAAACAGAATATCAAAACTGAACAAATAATTAGATGATAAGTCACAAAAACGATAGTTAGTGTGCAATCATTGATGACAAAACTATGGCTGTTGTAATTGATGACATTACTAGCTCTGTTGTTATTATTGTCATTACTAGCGCTGTAGTAATTGATGACATTTCCTGGTCTGTATTAATTAATGACATTTCCTGGTCTGTATTAATTAATGACATTACTTGGTCTGCAGTAATTGATGACATTACTAGGTTTATAGCTATTAATGACATTGCTTGGTCTGTAATAATTGATGGTATTACTAGGTGTGTTATTAAGTGATGACATTACTTGGTCGGTAGTAATTGATGACATTGCTAGGTGTCTTGATATTGATGGCATTACTTGGTGTGTAATAATTGATGACATTGCTAGGTTTATAGTTATTAATGACACTGCTTGGTCTGTAATAATTGATGACATTGCTAGGTTTATAGTTATTAATGACATTGCTTGGCATGGAGTAATTGATGGTATTACTAGGTGTGTTATTAAGTGATGACATTACTTGGTCGATAGTAATTGATGACATTGCTAGGTTTATAGTTATTGATGACACTGCTTGGTCTGTAATAATTGATGACATAACTAGGTTTAAAGTTATTGATGACATTGCTTCAATTGTGACGTCATCAGGGGTGTATAGGTGTGTTATTAAGTGATGACATTACTTGGTCGGTAGTAATTGATGACATTGCTTGGTGTGTAGTAATTGATGACATTTCTTGGTGTGTAGTAATTGATGACATTACTTGGTGTGTAGTAATTGATGACATTACTTGGTCGGTAGTAATTGATGACATTGCTAGGTGCCTTGATATTGATGGCATAACTTGGTGTGTATTTATTGATGACATTACTTGGTTTGCATTAATTGATGATATTAATAGGAATATAGTTATTAGTGACATTAATGGGTACCTTGTAGTTGATGACATTACTTGGTCTGTAGTAATTGATGACATTACTTGGTCTGTAGTAATTGATGACATTACTTGGTATGAAGCAATTGGTGATATTACTAGGTGTGTTATTATTGTTGACATTACTTGGTCGGTAGAAACGGATGACATTGCTAGGTGCCTTGATATTGATGGCATTACTTGGTGTATATTAATTGATGACATTACTTGGTCTGTAGTAATTGATGAAATAACTAGGTCTGTAGTTATTATTATCATAACTAGGTCTGTAGTGATTCATGACATTACGAGATGTGTATTAATTGATGACATTACTTGTAGTGTAGCAACTGATGACATTACTTGGTGTGTATTTATTGATGGCATTACTTAATTTGTTATTATTAATGGCATTCCTAGGTCTGAAGTAATTGATGACATTATTTTTTCTGTAGTTACTGATGACATTACTTGGTAGGTGTTAATTGATGACATTACTTGGTGTGTATTAATTGATGACATCACTTGGTGTATAGAAACTAATGAAATGACTTGGTGTGTAGTAATTGATGACATTACTTGTTGTGAAGTAATTGATGACATTAATGGGTGTCTTGTAATTGATGACATTACCTGTAGTGTATTAATTGATGACATTACTTGGTGTGTATTAATTTATGACATTACTTGGTCTGTAGTAATTGATGACATTACTAGGTATATAGTTATTGATGACATTAATGGGTGTCTTGTAATTAATGACATTACCAGTAGTGTATTAATTGATGACATTGCTAGTTGCCTTGATATTGATGGCATTATTGGTATGTATTAATTGATGACATTACTTGGTCTGTAGTAATTGATGAAATAACTAGGCCTGTAGTTTTTATTATCATAACTAGACGTGTATTGATTGATGACATTACTTGTAGTGTAGTAACTGATGACATTACTTGGTATGTAGTTATTGATGGTATTACTTAATCTGTTATAATTGAAGACATTCCTGGGTCTTAAGTAATTGATGACATTACTTCGTATGTGTTACTTGATAACATTACTTGGTATGTGTTAATTGTTGACATTTCTAGGTATATGTTAATTGATGACATTACTTGTTGTGTAGTAATTGATGACAAACTAGGAGTATAGTAATTGATGGCATAAACTGATGTGTAGTAATTGATGACATTACTAGGTATACAGTAATTGATGACATTAATGGGTGTCCTGTAATTGATGACATTACTTGTAGTGTAACAATTGATGACATTACTTGATGTGTATTAATTAATGACATTACTTGGTCTGTAGTAATTGATGACATTACTAGGTATATAGTTATTGATGACATTGCTTGGTCTGTAGTAAATGATGACATTGCTAGGTCTGTAATAATTGAAAATACTAATACGTTGTGTAGTAACACATTTCCATCATAAGGTGAGTAGACGTTAATGCTTATGACGAAAAGGAAGCCTACTCGTCGATGTCCACAGGTATGGAAAGTAGTAATTCTATAGAGGGTTCTGACTCTGGGAGCTCCACTCAAAATACACAACAACAACAAACTTGTTGTGACCCACTTACCACGGGTACCCCTACCCCCTGCCTCAGAAAATATCCTGCTAAAATTAAAATGAATGGTCTGTTTTGTAACACGACAGTATTAAATGGAATTTGTCTTTTGTTGGAAAAAATTAACAAACTGCTGTAATATGTATCATGATTACTGTTTTGTGAACTTGCCATCCATGTTGTCATCACATGTGTATTATTATACTCTGATACCTCATGTTGTACATTTTAATGTATCTGAGGAAAACCAATAAACTTGTACACTTGGTGTGTATTAATTGAGGACATTACTTGGTCTGTAGAACTGATGAAATGACTTGGTGAGTAATCATTGTTGACATCACTTGGTCGGTAGTAATTGATGACATAAATAGGTGCCTTGATATTGATGACATTTCTTTATGTGTATTAATTGGTGAAATTACTTGGTGTGTAGTAATTGATGATATTACTTGGTGTGTAGTAATTGATGACATTACTTGGTGTGTAGTAATTGATGACATGACTTGGTGTGTAGTAATTGATGACATTACTTGGTGTGAAGTAATTGATGACATTACTTGGTGTGTAGTAATTGATGACATTACTTGGTGTGTAGTAATTGATGACATGACTTTGTCCGTAATAAATGATAACATTAGTAGGTCTGGAGTGAATGTTGATATCACTAGGTCTGTAGTAATTGATGACATTATTTGTCCGTAATTAATTATGACATTAGTAGGTCTGTAGTAATTCATGACATTCCTAGGTCTGTAGTTACCTTAATTTGTTATTATTAATGGCATTCCTAGGTCTGAAGTAATTGATGACATTACCTGGTGTGTAGTAATTGATGACACGACTTTGTCCGTAATAAATGATAACATTAGAAGGCCTGGAGTGAATGTTGATATTACTAGGACTGTAGTAATTGATGACATTGCTTGGTCTGTAGTAAATGATGACATTGCTAGGTCTGTAGTAATTCATGACATTGATTGGTATGTAGTAATTGATGACATTTCTTGGTGTGAAGTAATTGATGACATGACTTGGTGTGAAGTAATTGATGACATTACCTGGTGTGTAGTAATTGATGATATGACTTGGTGGGTAGTAATTGATGACATGACTTTGTCCGTAATAAATGATAACATTAGAAGGCCTGGAGTGAATGTTGATATTACTAGGTCTGTGGTAATTGATGACATTATTTGGTGTGAAGTAATTGATGACATGACTTTGTCCGTAATAAATGATAACATTAGAAGGCCTGGAGTGAATGTTGATATTACTAGGTCTGTGGTAATTGATGACATTATTTGTCCGTAATTAATTATGACATTAGTAGGTCTGTAGTAATTCATGACATTGATTGGTCTGTAGTTATTCATGACATTGCTAGGCATGTAGTAATTAATGGCATTGCTAGGTCTGTAATAACTGAAAATACTAATACGTTGTGTAGTAACACATTTCCATCATAAGGTGAGTAGACGTTAATGCTTATGACAAAAAGGAAGCCTACTCGTCGATGTCATCATTGACATGTTATCATTGATGACATGGCTGGAAAAAAAGACAAAACAAATAAATATAATTATTAATCAAAAATAAAAGAAATTTAAGTGTGAATAGATAACCGTTATACGAATTCTATGAAGCTAGGGTAAAAATTGGAAAGATATACATGGATATCCTAGGAAAGGTACATGGATAATAAGACCATGTATTCCAAAAGGGCAAGTGCCCTCCGTTTCATTGACGACACGCACACTCAAGCAATGCCATAGTGAAAACTAAAAAGGTAACAATGACAACGACGCCACAAGGCATATCTTTGGCACAATAAAACTACCGACATTCTAAATAAAACTACCGACATTCTAAATAAAACTACCGACATTCTAAATAAAACTACCGACATTCTAAATAAAACTACCGACATTCTAAATAAAACTACCGACATTCTAAATAAAACTACCGACCAATATAAAACTACCGACATTCTAAATAAAACTACCGACATTCTAAATAAAACTACCGACATTCTAAATAAAACTACCGACATTCTAAATAAAACTACCGACATTCTAAATAAAACTACCGACATTCTAAATAAAACTACCGACATTCTAAATAAAACTACCGACATTCTAAATAAAACTACCGACATTCTAAATAAAACTACCGACATTCTAAATAAAACTACCGACATTCTAAATAAAACTACCGACCAATATAAAACTACCGACATTCTAAATAAAACTTCCGACATTCTAAATAAAACTACCGACATTCTAAATAAAACTACCGACATTCTAAATAAAACTACCGACCAATATAAAACTACCGACATTCTAAATAAAACTTCCGACATTCTAAATAAAACTACCGCCATTCTAAATAAAACTTCCGACATTCTAATTAAACTGCCGACATTCTAAATAAAACTATCGCACATGGAAATAGCGTATTTTCCGGTTAGACAATATTGGCCACTACAAAACTTACCCAGAGTCCAAGAATTCCGAAAGTATCAGTTTACGAATTTTAATTTTAATTAAGCTGCACGATATGCGTCATGATGTAGAACCTATCGATCTCTGTAGGCAGGTGACGGAGAAGAGTATGTAGTGTTTTGGGGGATGGGGTATAAACGAAAAATTTCAAGTGTTAAACAAAAATAATAATATCCATGTGCCGAATGTCATACGTGTCATTGCATTAAACAACCCAAACCGTATTTATTCTCATTGGAATACTTATATAGAGCTTTACTGAAACTCAACACGAAGTATCGATTACTTTGCAGAGTTGATATGTCGAGTCTATCAACACAGCGTCCGATTAAAGACAACACATGTATGTCATGTATCCCATCAAATACCACATGCATACCGGCATAGTGACCAGTTTTAGATAATATGTTGACTAATATTCCTTGCAAATCAGTTTACAATGATGACCACCAGCAAAGACTGAAGCCTTTTGAGTACTCTCTTGAAACCTCTCTGGAGGCATCAATCATTCATCCGAGTTAAATGGCATAACTGTGGAAACAATAACAGGACATATCATAGTTGTTATGAAGTTATCAACACCCTAGCCCGCACGACAGGGTTGGTGTCTTACCTGTCCCCATGTTGTTTTACTTTATTGCTTGTGTTTACATGCCTCACAGGTGGATTGACGATTGGCACGACTGTATCTGCCGAGCTGACAATCGACCCCGCTGTAAGTGCCGAACTCTTGCGATGTTGGACATGTAACCAGACCGATCACTGCCGTGACATGTACGACCTAACGGGAGTGACCACCACGATCTGTCGACTGGACCAGGCGTTCTGTGCAGTGAGTATCAAATACTGTTTTGAGAGTGGAGTTCCTGGTACGTGACATTATATCCGCGGTGGCGATATTGTTGGTTTCGATAAATGTTCTACAGTTAAAGTATAAGTCCGAGTAATATTGTGAGGTGCTGGTTTCCCAAGAAGGTCTATGTCCGTGAAGAAGCGAAGTTACCCCTTTACATTACTCGATGACTTTTACCTACATTATAATAAAAATGTTTACCTCACAACAAACATGTGTGACAAACGTAGCAAATCCACTGTTAGTAATCTTTCCTTGTCTCAGTGTGGTTCCTTTTACAGTACCGAAAGTTACCATAAATATCTGGACGTTCTAGATTTATGCGTTCTGTTCATAATCACAATATTCGTCCAACGTGTTCTACCTAAAAGGCTTTTGTACTATATGTTGTAAAACTATCAATCTTGATCATGACCTTTATTCCATCTTCCAGTATCGTTCATTATGTCGTAGAAGTTTGGCGACCTACATACTTTCTTGAATTTAACAGCACTTTGCATAAGTATCACCTTTACAGCTCCTGTTGTTGTCTTCTGTATTGACTTCGGATGTTGTTGATGTAGTACTTTGTTGATTCTATTTCAACTTCCAACAAAGCAAGTGTACTGCCGGTCATGATTGCAAACATAGTTGCAGTTTCTTGTCTTACATCGCTTGCGGCTGACATATACCATACTGGATTTGACAAAGAACAAACTCGCGAGAATCACATGTTGCGTAGGGAGCACTTCCGATCTAAAATCAACTGATGCGGCCCCCGTTACTTATAATTGAGTTCCAGTTTAGATTTCATGCTTCGGTGTCGAAGCTGTGATTTTTTTTATCTTACTTTAATGATATTTTTCCCTCTCTACAATACTTGAATTTCAGGTTAAGCTGTTTTTTCTCTTTCGAAATAATCTAGACTGTTTAGTAAATGTATGTATTTAGAGTAGATAGAATCATTATGACTGCCTTTTAGACATTTGATGCTCAGCATCTGCAATAACGTCACACTCACGTTAACTTCCTTGAGATTGTGTATTTTTCCAATATGGATAAATAATCTACTCAGACTTAAAGGATTTTGGCCACGATTTTTCATAATTTCATATTTTACGGTCCTGCGATGCAATAATACGTGTAGTCACCGAGACCCCTTCTATCTCGGTACTCATGTGATGGACAGACCAGGTGATGCTACATCTTTTGAACTTGGTACAAGATCATGTGATGTGTGACGTCATAGTGACCTAATTTATCCGATACTCTTTTCATTACATGTAACCATTCTGACACGCTCTTATTATTATCTGCATAATATTGTCATCTACCAATATATGTTGTATGGTAGTTAATCGCCTTAATTACGGAAATCTAATTATGTGCCTGCATCAACTACATTCAATGTAACTTAAAGTTGAAAGACAGTAATACACAGTTTACACACCCGAATATCCTACCTATGAATTAAAAGAAATGATAATTACTTGTAGGTCTTACTGTATCATATAATACCATAGCCAAAGGGCATTTACGATACTTACCTGAGAATTAACAGGTGAACTAATAGAGACCAAAGTTATTACCCAGAAAGTGTTACCTGTTAATGCCATGGCCAAAGGGCATTTATAACCGATCCGCCAACTTACACAGGTAGTGTGGTGTACCAGCGCGTTTCTTTTTGTCCCCAATTGTTGATAAAAATGTTGCTGAAAGGATTATAATCAATTTTAACAGAGTTTAAGTTATTAAACATGTGTTTTAACCTTAGGCTAGAAACCTGGACCTAAAACAGACGATGTTAGTAGGGTAAAATCGTTTGTGTATAACATACGATATTATTTTTATTTTAAAGAAAATTCTTAATCGTTAAGTTTTAATATTTGACTAGTAAAAGTGGTGTTTATATTACATTTACTGAAGAGTGTAAAATATTGACATGAACATTTATTTAGCATTTTTTTAATAAAAAACACATTCAGGGGCGATCAAAGTTTTCTTGGTGAGTTGTAGCGCACTATTTTCAGAATAAATCTTCAATTTTCATAACATATTTGTCAACTGAAACCGCGAATAAATCTATACTAACCCAGTTCCTGTTAATAAACATTGCGTTTTTAAACAAACAAAAAAACAAATGTTGTGAAGCCTAGTTGAAATGAAATTCCACTTGGAGTTAGAATTTCACGTATACAAATTTGAAGCTAGCGATGAGTGGATTATATATTTGCTAATTATACATAAATTGGTTTGCATGTTAGTGATTTTAAGTGAAATAAAAAACATGAAAAGGTGAAGGTCCATTTTCATGTTCGTATCCCTGTTTTAGCTGTTATCTAAAGCATTATTTCAATGAAACAAATATTTCAAACTGTCATGTTATTCACATTTGTTCGTGTCAGTGACAGTTAAATTGACACTAGGCATAAATAAGTGGTTCACGTACACTTGTTGGTACATGACAAAACCAAATGGAATGAAAGTTTATGCGTTCCATGTCTACGTGCTCTAATAGTACATGTACATCAAACTTAGGTGCAAATTTGTTTGATAAAACTTTACCTTTAGACGATGACGTGTGGATATGTGACGTTGCACGAGGTATCAAGTAGAAGGAATACAGGCGATTTGTCAGCAGATTTCAGAACATTACAGTAGATTGCGTTGCAAATATATGACTCTTAAAATAGCAACATCGTTGAACTGGCTCCTACTTAATACCTGTTTAATTGTTATAAATCAAGTAATATATGGAGGTTTCATTCTGTGGCGTTTTGACGTTCATAACTCCTCAGTAATAATAGTTGTCCTTTTTTATCAGGTATGATTTCTGAGTTTGTTATGAATCCTTTGGAACGTTTGGATTTTACATGGATATCAAATCAACTGATTTTCAATAATATATTTTAATAAAATTATAATAGAAAAAATACATAAACTATTGAATCTTGGTTTGAAAATGTAATTCCTTTGCTGTTTTAGGTAATAAAGAACGAAACAGTAACCGGTGACGTCACATATGGTCGTAGATGTCAGGAAGACTGCCGTCCGGACTGTCGCCGTATCAAGGACAGCTATGAGAGGATACAGTGTTTCTCGTGTTGCTCAAACTCTTTGTGTAATTCTGAGAGAGGGTCGGCATCCTCCACAGAAAGTTCAACCACTGTACAGCTGCTGATAAGTGTATTTCTTATATTTCATTTTATATAAGTGTACTTAGACTCAATCGAGTTATATCTCGAAGTGGATTCCGAGTTTAGAGGAAGAGAAATCAGTGTATCGATGTTTACTTATTATAATTATCATGTGTTAACAACAATGGCAGAAAAAAACCCACAAATAGTACTTACTGAATATTTCATATTCACAACGAAACTTTACATACAAAAATAAAAGATATGTCAGAATTAGACATGGTCATTAGTATATACATGTATGTTATGGTTTTTAGGTTGTATATGTGAGGTATGTGAAGGATAACAATTGCACGGGCACAATGTCATTAACTCGACACAGCATGATTCATTCGACAAAAAAGCTTTTCAATTCAGTGTACATCTAACTTGACGTTCAAAGCAATGTATTTGGAGTTTTCCTTTCATTTTGATCGAAGGTTATAATTGTCATGAAATTTAAAACGTCTGATGCCCTGTCATTCTTCTAATATTAGATTATATGTTAATTCACAACAGTAGTATATTATCATTTTTTGTTATAATAATGATAGTTTAATATGCCTTGTTAAAAACTTAAAAATGGTATTCTGTCTCATTTAGATATGATGAAAGCATTATCTGTAATTCGTAATCCATTATCTTTTCTTTTTACTTCATTCGTTTTATTGTTTTTTGCTTTTTTTGTTTAGTTGTTTACAAACAGGGTTACATAAACTGTTTACAGGGTAATACATAAAGAGTGATATATACTGTTTACAAGGTAATACATACAGTGTAATACAACCTGTATACAGAGTAATATATACAAAATATAAGGTGAATTATTGAGTGAAATGCATATTATTAACATGGTAATACATACAGTGTAATAATTCTGCTACAAGATAAAATAAAATGTAATAAACACTACATACGGGAATATTTATATTTAATAAAAAATTATACTGTTTACATGTTAATCCATATTGTATACAGGTTTATAATACTCTTTACAGTGTAATACATAACAGTGTAACACATATCGTACACATTTTAATACCATGTAATACATAATATATACAGTGTAATACATACAGCATACAGGTTAATAATACAGTGGCATACGTACTTACTGTATACAAAGTAATACAAACAGTGAAATACATACGGTTTACAGGTTAATACACAGTAACTAGTTATACAAATCAATCAAATTTATTTATAAGTACATACCAAACAGAAAAATGTCTAAAGATACAGAACACTGACTAGGAAAACATCTATTTATTTATTAAAAACAAACCAGAAAGAGTGACTAAGCATAAACATTTTTTTATATCGTCGTATATTTGAATCAATCACAAAAAAAGTCTTCCTTACTTTTTTGACATCGCACAAAAAACAATGAAATATATTTAACACACGTTATAACAATCCTTAAAATAATGGAAACATTTTTAATAACACGAATAATGGTCTTGCCTATAAGAATGACGGAGTTATTTCCCTTGGTCAGTCTATAAGTCCGACACAATCTCTTAGCATGTTTTAAAAAGAGATGATCAGATATGCTTCTGATAATCCTTATTATTTACATTAGTGGCAATCCGTTTAGAATTTCCGGATTTCGCTTCCCCGATTTATCATAATGAATGCATATCGACAATTCCTAAAGGGAACGTAATAAAAATGAAGATTATCAGTCACTCAGGATTCAAATGACATACGGGAAAAGGACCACACAATCCCTGAAAAAGGGCTAAGCCCGAAAGCTTAGATCTAGAGTGACTGTTGATATTTATATTATACTTGTTAAAAAAATATTGTGAAAAACATGCGTCACGTTGTTGTATATAAGGGGTCTCCCCTAAGACAAAAGTTGATTGAAAAATGAGGATTTAGAAATTATACAAAAAAATAGTCACTTCCAAAAAAAACGATAATCACAGAACTCATAGCAGAGCAAACCGTCCATTTGGAAATCATGACAGTGTGACAGAAGGACTCCAGTCGGTTTCAAAGGGAACACATTCACGTGTAAAATGTTTTGCTGTTAAAAGATTATAGGAACATCTTATTTTGCAGATTTAAGTGGGTGTTGTTTAGTAGAAATGAAAATATTGAAGCATATTTTCTTCAAAATGTATATTGTACTGTCGAGTAACAACTTTCATTTCATTTTGCTGATTATTGAAGTATTGCCATTGTGTATCTGATATTTGCACTTATTGCATTTGACTCGACACAAAACAATCAGGAATATCGTTGTAAATAAGTAGTAAAAAACAACACCAGTCACATAGTTTCCTGTGTAGAAATACAAATAACACAAACCATGGCGAGAGTACACAACTTATTTTAGCAGATCAATCTAATATTTTACAACAGGATATATTCTATTACGCAAGGCGCTATGTTCAAACCAGAACAGTATTATCAGCTTTCTGTTAATAATACTACACGAAACGTGTCAAAAATATAACATAAAAGACGATAGGTAAAGTAAGCTAACTCCGATCCTATTCTTACACCAAGCAAATAAGCTGGGCAGATACAAATTGTTTTAATATATCATTTACATTCACTTATTCGAAGGCCAATGCAAAACATATTTAACATTGCTATCATGGAAAGAAAAAGTTATCGTTAGTCTAGAGATAAGTCCAGCAAGCGACAATGGACATCATAGCATTAATAGATATCCCTACCCTTCCAACATAGTCGAGCATAGCAGATTGAGTGACATCCCTGACCATTAATCCTATATTGATGAATTGTTTCGAATGGTGTACAGCATTCTAAGATAATATGGATGACTTTATAAAATCCAGTAGAGAGTATTTCATTAATAAACCTTTCCATGGGTCGACCTACTACCATTATTCTCCAAAACGGATATTTACAACCTTGGACAACAGTACATATGTGTTTTGGTATATATCTCTTTTTTGCATTAAATCTTCGTTTTGGTTAACATATATTTCCTAGTGAGTAAAACATATTTACCTCATTTAGCTGCGAATAGATTGTGCAATATTTCCTATTTACAAACAATATGTGTATATCTTACGTCTTCCGTTGTTTTGTATAATACTCAAATTATATTCACGAATGTGAAGCGGTCATCATATTAACTAACTTTTCTTCTCTTTTTAATGTCTATCCTATTGATTTCAAATTATCTAGTGAACGCAAAACATCAGTTTATTTTTTTCTTATTTTTGTATGATTTCAAAAGCCAAAAGGTATATGTGTTTGTTCGAATGTGAAATTAAACATTGTTATCAAAGTATACTTTTTTCTTCTAACATTGAGTTCAATGTGTCATTTTTAAATATTTAACTCCCATTAGGTTTCATTTTCTCAGACTGATTTGGATTTCCATCATTTTTGGCCCTAGCAGCACCGTTTAGTCCTTGATGGATAAAATAGCGGTATATGGTGTCATGTAGCTCGTTTTTGGCATACTGTATAAATTAGGTGCACTACATGTGAATGTCGTACGTTCATAGTTCAAGGTACATGGTACGTGTTAGACTATCCTGGTGAATTTCTAAGTTCACGGGATTTGCCGTAAACTTCATTGCAACAACTACATTTTTTGAGTAGTGACAGGGTTAATAATAAACGTAATTTTCCCACTATCAATTTAAAATTAACCAGTATTTCTCTAATATTTCAAATTCATTTAATAAAGGGGTTTTCTGCATCTTCCCTTCTGTTTAAGCAGTAGTTCAGACCAATTTGTATTTATTATGTTTTGCCCTTAGTATCGTCGATAAGTACTAGAGGATCGAACCAACTGTAAGTGGTGTTGTGTCATTCACTTTTGGTATAATGTTTCAATTACCAACTGTCACACGTACAAAATGGCGTTCATCTTCCAATTAATTTACTTTTACAATAACTATATCATCTCGGGCGGTAGCATGCTAATCCAACTCCTCCAACTTCCAGTGTAAACAACCATCATTAATTATTTTATATGTTAAGTCTCAATTTCAAAACTGGTGTACAGTGCAGTTTTTTCTGTAGGAACAGATCTTAACTCTAATATCTCCATATAAGGCTTAACATTAATCAGTAAAGAAACCTTGATCAGATATTTTTTATAGCAACATCATGTAAGCTGGTCAGATAACTTTTACAGCAACAACACGTAAGCTTTATAATAATCAGTAAAGAAAACTTGGTCAGATAACTTTTACAGCAACAACATGTAAGCTTAACATTAATCAGTAAAGAAATCTTGGTCAGATACCTTTGACAGCGACAACATATAAGCTAAACATTAATCAGTAAAGAAAACTTGGTCAGATATCTTTTACAGCAACAACACGTAAGCTTAACAATAATCAGTAAAGAAAATTTTGTCAGATAACTTTTACAGCAACAACACGTAAGCTTAATATTAATCAGTAAAGAAAACTTGATCAGATAACTTTTACAGCAAATCAGTAAAGAAACCTTGATCAGATATTTTTTATACTTAGTCAGATAACTTTTACAGCGACATCATGTAAGCTGGTCTGATAACTTTTACAGCAACAACATGTAAGCTTAACATTAATCAGTAAAGAAAACTTGGTCAGATAACTTTTACAGCAACAACACGTAAGCTTTATATTAATCAGTAAAGAAAACTTGGTCAGATAACTTTTACAGCAACAACATGTAAGCTTAACATTAATCAGTAAAGAAAACTTCGTCGGATAACTTTTACATCAACAACATGTAAGCTTAACATTAATCAGTAAAGAAAACTTGGTCAGATAACTTGTGCAGTAACAACACGTAAGCTTTATATTAATCAGTAAAGAAAACTTGGTCAGATAACTTTTACAGCAACAACATGTAAGCTTTATATTAATCAGTAAAGAAAACTTGGTCAGATAATTTTTACAGCAACAACATGTAAGCTTAACATTAATCAGTAAAGAAAACTTGGTCGGATAACTTTTACATCAACAACATGTAAGCTTAACATTAATCAGTAAAGAAAACTTGGTCAGATAACTTTTACAGCAACACGACGTAAGCTTAACATTAATCAGTAAAGAAAACTTGGTCGGATAACTTTTACATCAACAACATGTAAGCTTAACATTAATCAGTAAAGAAAACTTGGTCAGATAACTTTTACAGCAACACGACGTAAGCTTAACATTAATCAGTAAAGAAAACTTGGTCAGATAACTTTTACAGCAACAACATGTAAGCTTAACATTAATCAGTAAAGAAAACTTGGTCGGATAACTTTTACATCAACAACATGTAAGCTTAACATTAATCAGTAAAGAAAACTTGGTCAGATAACTTTTACAGCAACACGACGTAAGCTTAACATTAATCAGTAAAGAAAACTTGGTCAGATAACTTTTACATCAACAACATGTAAGCTTAACATTAATCAGTAAAGAAAATTTGGTCAGATAACTTTTACAGCAACATCATGTAAGCTTTATATTAATCAGTAAAGAAAACTTGGTCAGATAACTTTTACAGCGACATCATGTAAGCTGGTCTGATAACTTTTACAGCAACAACATGTAAGCTTTATATTAATCAGTAAAGAAAACTTGGTCAGATAACGTTTACAGCAACAACACGTAAGCTTGATATTAATCAGTAAAGAAAACTTGGTCAGATATTTTTTACAGCAACATCATGTAAGCTTAACATTAATCAGTAAAGAAAACTTGGTCAGATAATTTTTACAGCAACATCATGTAAGCTGGTCAGATAACGTTTACAGCAACAACATGTAGCATTTATATTAATCAGTAAAGAAAACTTGGTCAGATAACGTTTACAGCAACAACACGTAAGCTTGACATTAATCAGTAAAGAAAACTTGGTCAGATAACTTTTACAGCAACAACATGTAAGCTTTATATTAATCAGTAAAGAAAACCTTATCATATCACATATTTTCTATGCTAAATTTAAAATATTCGGGTTTTCAATGGTTGGAATGAATACTCATAGAGTATAGTTCATTTGATAATTATGTTAGACCAGACAAGAAGACAATTGTTCTGTAATCGAATGGCATTGTATTGTTCCTGTTCAGGAGGAACCAGTGCGTACATGTATCATATCTATACCTCGAAGAAGTTCATCTCAATATGTTGGTTAATTTACGATAGAACTTGAAACACCATAAACCAGTAGAAGACAGGATGGTAAACTCTTGTCAATGTATACATCATATTTAAATATGTGCCAAATTGTTTCTTTAATGCACAAGGTATAAAGCCTTTCTTTAACAGAATTATTACTTTAAACTCTTAGGAGCAGCGGAAACCCTAATATTCCACAATCGAAATCTATAATAACAAGAACAGATTATTTTTATCTGTCATCAATAAATGAGAATCATTAAATTCATTCATACTGTGTTCTTATTCTTAATTTCAGAATAAAATCAAACACCAATATTAAATCAATTATTCTTTAAACGTTTTACCAGGTATGTTCCAGAGATATTACTATTCTATATTAGCTAACATATACAGCAAATGATTATTGACTCGACAAGCGTTTGTTATTTACGTATGGGCAATATGCACTTGTCTATGTTAATGCTCATTTTATTCAATTATCAGACATACCCCTTTAGTGACCATGTTGTTTATCATATGGTACGCTTAATATATATCAGAGCTAAGACTCCGATAAAAACATCTCAAATATTATATATGTTATATATCCCCCTGCATTAATGCCATTTTGGTCTCTGTGGAGTACAACCTATCGAGATAGAGATATGTATACTTCATCATCCTTTATTTTAACTATTTTGTATTCTTTAACATTCCTTTTCACATTCTCGCAATACACACACATACATTCTTTATTTAATTTCGTCGTGGAGTTTTACAGTTCATTCGAGCATAACATCTCATACATGACATCAACATGGTTTGTGGGACACTGCGCATGCTAAAATTGGTAGCATTGTATACATATTTACTAAATCTATTTAAGCGGTAAAAGCTATAATTCTGCCTGCCTTTTTCATTTATTCCTTTTCTTATAAATCTCTCCCTAACTTCTTGATAAATAGGACATACTAAAATGAGAATAATTCTTGTCAGCAATATCGTGTTACACTGAATTTCATGCCATTCCTTATTTTCATATCGACCTGTCTCGATCTAAAGGTTTAAGTATGCAGAATAGATTGCACAACACCCAGTACACATCACGTGTGAGTCATCTGCGTCACAACTTTGAACACAAATAGTTTAACACTCCTTGTGGCTATTTATAAACTGGAATTTATCTACACTAAGAATAGATCCGTGCAATACAGTTCATACAATTAAAATGGCTAGATTCGTGGTCATTCCCGTCGCTCTTCTCTGCTGTTATAATTTCCTGTCTTCTTCCGCTTTGGAATTACCCCCTGATGGTTTTTGGTTCAACTGTGGACTTGACTTTTGCGAGTTTCCAGCTGAATACTGTCGGGTGATAAAGGGTCAGCGTCCCTCGTGTCAGGCCTGTACTCAAGACGAGTGTTACTCGTTAGACACTCCGTCCCAGTGCTACAGTCAGTGTAAAGGTAAGTTTACATTACCTAACAAATGTCTTCATCCGAAAAGAAACTAGTTTTTTAATGGTAAGGAATTTATTATTTTTAATTTTGATCTGTTCAAACATTCAATTCATAAGAAAACAAATCACAACTGTTTAAATATTCATAAACGCGTGTATTTCAAATAATGTCTATCTAATCTCTCATTTTAAGGAAAAGTTCTTTTCAGGACAATATATATCACACAAGAGTGTATCATGTATCTATTCAAAAGTTATGTTGTAACATCATTGTTATCTCTTTACTCTATATATTCATATGTCTACTTTTACAATAACTTATTATCAATACATTGTTTATACACGAGATATAAAGCAATACACCTGTCAGATACACGCATTACTACATGTAGTGAAAATATGTATAATGAAAAGTAGAAACCGTTTTACTACAGTTAAAACAGATGTTTTCTTTTTTAATTATGTGTTGTTAAGCCTGTGAGCTTTCTAAATTATTAAAATTTGTATTATTCTACATATATATTTGTTGTATGTTGTCCTGGTCAGGACTTACACGATATTCTGTAAGGAATGTAAATGTGATCACACGTGTACAATATAGTGGCGTTATTTGGTATCGATCGGGTCACGTTTAATGTATGATGCAATCTGACCACGTATATATGGTGTAATGGAGATAGTATTACATGAGTATATTGAGTCAGATCCAACTTTATATTCTGAAAATTTACGTCGCTAATTTTAGCGAAACTGCAATGCGGCACGAATGAATCTTTATTTTTAGACCTGTCGCAATGATTGTAACAGGGCGCTTTTATATTTGTTATACATACTGTTTTATACGCTATAATGCATTACACAAACTGTCCTGCAACCACATGTTACAATTATATACATTGTAATATGTATAAAGTGACATTTTACCCTACGTGACCCATGTGTCAGATAATATATTAATCACACATTGATGTGCTGCCCTTTGTTGCCAAGTGTTCCAATACGGTATATTGTAATCACACATTGATGTGCTGCCCTTTGTTGCCAGGTGTTCCAATACGGTATATTGTAATCACACATTGATGTGTTGCCCTATGTTGCCAGGTGTTCCAATACGGTATATTGTAATCACACATTGACTGTTGCCAGGTGTTCCAGTATGGTATATTGTAATCACACATTGACGCGTTTCCCTATGTTGCCAGGTGTTCCAGTATGGTATTTTGTAATCACACATTGACGTGTTGCCCTATGTTGCCAGGTGTTCCAACACGGTATATTGTGATCACAAATTGACACGTTTCCCTATGTTGCCAGGTGTTCCAACACGGTATATTGTAATCACATATTGACATGTTGCCAGGTGTACCAATACGGTATATTGTAATCACACATTTACGTGATGCCATATGTTGCCAGATGTTCCAATACGGTATATTGTAATCACACATTGACGTGTTGCTCTTTGTTGCCAGGTGTTCCAATACGGTATATTGTAATCACACATTGACTGTTGCCAGGTGTTCCAGTATGGTATATTGTAATCACACATTGACGTGTTGCTCTTTGTTGTCAGGTGTTCCAATACGGTATATTGTAATCACACATTGACGTGTTGCTCTTTGTTGTCAGGTGTTCCAATACGGTATATTGTAATCACACATTGATGTGTTGCCCTATGTTGCCAGGTGTTCCAGTATGGTATTTTGTAATCACACATTGACGTGTTGCCCTATGTTGCCAGGTGTTCCAACACGGTATATAGTAATCGCACATTGACGTGTTGCCCTATGTTGCCAGGTGTTCCAACACGGTATATTGTAATCACATATTGACATGTTGCCAGGTGTACCAATACGGTATATTGTAATCACACATTTACGTGATGCCATTTGTTGCCAGATGTTCCAATATGGTATATTGTAATCACACATTGACGTGTTGCCCTATGTTGCTAGGTGTTCCAACACGATATATTGTAATCACACATTGACATGTTGCCAGGTGTTCCAGTATGGTATTTTGTAATCACACATTGACGTGTTGCCCTATGTTGACAGGTGTTCCAACACGGTATATTGTGATCACAAATTGACGCGTTTCCCTATGTTGCCAGGTGTTCCAACACGGTATATTGTAATCACATATTGACATGTTGCCAGGTGTTCCAGAATGGTATTTTGTAATCACACATTGACGTGTTGCCCTATGTTGCCAGGTGTTCCACCAATACGGTATATTATAATCACACATTGACGTGTTGCCAGGTGTTCCAGTATGGTATATTGTAATCACACATTGACGTGTTGCCCTACGTTGCCAGGTGTGCCATTATGGTATATTGTTACATGTATCACACATTGACATGTTGCCAGGTTTTCCAGTATGGTATATTGTAATCACACATTGACGTGTTGCCCAACGTTGGCAGGTGTTCAAGTACAGTATATTGTAATAACAAATTGACGTGTTGCCCTATGTTGCCAGATGTTCCAATACGGTATATTGTAATCACACATTGACGTGTTGCCCTTTGTTGCCAGGTGTTCCAATACGGTATACTGTAAACATATATTGACGTGTTGCCCTTTGTTGCCAGGTGTTCCAATACGGTATATTGTAATCACACATTGACGTGTTTCCCTATGTTGCCAGGTGTTCCATTACGGTATATTGTAATCACACATTGACGTGTTGCCCTATGTTGCCAGGTGTTCCAATACGGTATACTGTAATCATATATTGACGTGTTGCCCTTTGTTGTCAGGTGTTCCAGTATGGTATATTGTAATCACACATTTACATGTTGCCATTTTTTCCAGTATGGTATATTGTAATCACACATTGACGTGTTGCCCTACGTTGCCAGGTGTTCCAGTATGGTATATTGTTATCACACATTGACATGTTGCCAGGTGTTCCAGTATGGTATATTGTAATCACACATTGACGTGTTACCCTACGTTGCTTGGTGTTCAAGTACAGTATATTGTAATAACACATTGAGGTGTTGTCCTATGTTGTCAGGTGTACAAATACGGTATATTGTAATCACACATTTACGTGATGCCATATGTTGCCAGATGTTCCAATACGGTATATTGTAATCACACATTGACGTGTTCCAATATGTTGCCAGGTGTTCAAATACGGTATATTGTAATCACACATTGACTTGTTGCCCTATGTTGCCAGGTGTTCCAATACGGTATATGCTAATGTTAAGTAAATGACGTATTTTATTGTCTTGTGTCCAGTAGTTCAGTATGTATTATACAGTATGCAGTAATAATCAGACAATAACTTGTTACCCTGTGTTGCCCAGTTGTCAGATATGGTACACATTAATGTGATATAGACACAATGAAAAACTACTCCATGTTTTCCCGGAGATCCAAATGGTAAACTGTAATGATCCGATAGACATGTTGCCCTATGCTGCCCAGTGGTCTAATACGGTACATTTTGTATATTGTAAGGTTCTCTAAATGGTATGTTACTTTGTGTAACCCAGTTGTTAGGTACGGTACAGTATATTGTAAAGGTCTCATTATGACGTGTGACCCTGTGTTAGTCCAAGACGATATATTATTTTGTAATAGCTACACAATGATATCTTATCATATGTTATACATTGTACATTTTGACACTTGCGTGAGTACAATAAAAGTTTGGCCTTCACCTTTGTCGTTACAGCACTTGAGAATGGAGGATCTGATGGTATCGGTGCTAACCAGGCAGCGAAAGGTAGGTTATAACAATAATATAAAGTACCGCGTTGTGATACATCATGTTGAATGAAACTGACTCACGATCATATATTGAATGAAAATTGAAACAATTATATTAAATTTGTTGAAAACTTCCAGAGGGACTGCTTGCTGTCCAAGAAGAAGAGAAAGACAGACTTATATTGTCACTAGGTATGTATCACAAAACGGCGAGAGAAGTTGATTTAGAACATGTTACATATCACCTTGTAATTTGAACCGCTTCCAAATCGTATCTATTTTTTTTATATATTATTCAGAGCTCCGTTGTCATTAATGTATTTACTACATTTCAGAGGAAAATAAAAGACAATGGACAATCATCTACATCCTAGTGTCTATAATGATGGCCATGCTAATATTCATCATTGTCCTACTAATAAAGATACGCAGAGATAACCGAAAACAAAGTATCAAAGACAGACAGGGGACAATGAGACAACTGAAAGCAGGACCGCAGCAAATGACACGTTTTGATGACGAGGAGACTGACGTTTCTAACGGAATAACTGTAGAGCCTGCAGGAGCAAGTGTTGTTCAGAAGACGATGGGAGAAACACATGTCGTTGATAACTGTCTGGCAGAAAAAGTCCCATTGTTGCCTCCACGTGGAAACAAGCAACCAGCACTAGCAGGTGAGGCCATTTTAAATGCTTACAATAATTGAACGGATATGCATATTGTGAATCAAGTTTAATTCTATATAAAAAAAAATATAATTTCGAAAAACAAAACAAAAAAAATATAAACAACGACATAACGCTTTATTTTCTGACACCATGCAATGAGCACATAATATAGAAACAGTATAAGATGTGTGACAGTTAGATCCCAATATCAGATGTGTAACTCGTTCTTTATGCATTTTACAATTATCTACGTTACTATCACTGTGTCATTACAGAAGGAGAACAATGCCAACCATCAGAGCGATCCGGTAATACAGAGTGTCAATTTTCATCCAAACTTATGGACGACGGTAGTAATGGTCTGGGTAGACACATGGAGGAATCAACCAATTGGCCCTCAAACCAGGCGGTAGTACCAGTCATCAGCCATCCTATAGACGAACACATGTCGACCAATCTTGCAGACTGCACCCTCCTTGACAAGCATAATATGAAACTGATATGTAAGCAGTCATCTTTAGTATCCGTTTTGTGCCAAAAAGCAATGGCAACCTTTTAATAAATTAGAATTATTAACTTGATTTTTATCTGCAATACAACTGTAAGTTTTAGGACAAGCTATTGCCTTTTAATGCTTTAACTTTCTTTATATTCTGCAAACATATATCATACGTCTGTATTTTCTGTTTCCTTTTAAAGTGAATGCTAACGTCCCCAGTAGCAGACGTCATTCTACCAATGACGAAGAAACGATGACAAAGAATGTCTTTGAGAAGGAGGATCAAGTATCCCTTCCGAGAGATATCGAGACTCAAGTACAACATAGACCGCGATCAACCACGGTATTAAATAACGTCACACCTACAGCCCCTCCAGCCGAGTCGTCTATCAGTCTGTCTTCTGAAAGAAGTGGCACCACAAGTGGAATCTCAACTCCAGACAGTGGTCACTACGGAACCGGCAACTCTAGCCCTAACGGAAGCGTTGATCTGAAGAACAATATCATGCAGCAACCAGCAGTTAATAGACAACAGGAAGTAGAATCATGAGCCGAGTTGTTATACTTTATAGATTGATTATTGTAGTAAATATGGCCAGTATCATTATAAAGACGTGAATTAAGCTAATGTCAACGATGGTGATGTGAAACTCTAGAACGAGGATAAAAATAAACCCACTTCTTGTCGGGAGAGTTACATATACAATTCGTATTTATTTAGTTTTAAAAACACTTTAATTTATTCCTCACAATCGATACACTGGAAGCCATCAGGGTGTTATTGAAAATTGTTTTAGGTCATGATATTGTTATGTATTACTCAGAATGATTTCAAACTATTCCAACCGCCTACCATTCTGGAAATTATTATAAGCATGCAGAAGGGTATAAGGACTTTCTGCTGTAAATTAAGAATCATTATTCCTGATTCATATGCATGTAAATATATATGATGGTAAAACGTGTTAACTGTATTGCAGTGTAAAACGTTTGGTTTTCCGTAGACGTTATTTATTTTCAGGTTTGCATTTTCTCTGTTTGCTTTTGAAGTTTTATTTTGAAATAAATTTAAGAATTCACAACACGATTTCGTGTTTTCTACTACATTTACACATTTTATCAAATGTCCAAGTTTTACCGGTTGTGGCGATATACTTTTAGATTAAATACGTTACACGGTATACTGAAGTAGAGGCACATGCATCAACCATATAGCTTACACACTGATCCTGACTATCACCAGTTGTTAAAGTTTCGAGAGAGCTTCGAAACATAAAAAGTTATAACAAAAACATCTTTAATAACAACAGCTACCAGAATCAGTTCCTATTTTTCATATGTAACATACACACATGTAGTAAATTCTTACGTTAATGTTTATGTTAAATCACATCCCTACCTGAAAGGAGCGAAATCAAATTATAATAAAAATACATCTTTAGATGGTAACCAAAGTTAACTTTAGCCCATAAATCTTCAAATACAGTTGTGCCATTTACGATCTTAGTGCAATTACTGTAACACTGAAAGTGAACACTGGAGTTTCTTAGCACGAAAAGATGGCGTAAGAGTTCATCCCAGATAAAGACTGATGAATAAATAGATCAAAGATGGGAAAATAAACATGTGTATTTGGATCCATAGTTCATATTTGACTAAACCATACAAACACATAGTTCAATATTGTGAAGACTGCTTGTCGTTTCATTTGTATTTAGACGTACAAAAATTTTAAAAAAAACACGAATAGTGTTGATTATTGCTAACGATTTTCAAGACTTCTGGTCATTTTAAGGCGAATGCTATTACAACAATGTAATGTTAAGGCTGCAGTATGGCGTTATACACTGAATAATGACTCTATCAAAGTCCCCCGCAATTTGTTTCATTTAAGTATGCGTGCATGTTAATCTCAAAATATTGATAAAGAACAGATCCATAGGCGGTGGTTGCATACGCTCTGTATTAATTTTATGAATAAATGTGACTATGGTTCCTCTTTTTTTAATTCAACACCCTACAGTTATTGGAAATCGAAGAAAATATACATGTAATAGATAGCAATAAATTGTAAAAAGTGGTCACAAGAATTTGTCCTTGCATGATAAACACGTAAATACAAATTAAGCTCTATCAAAAAAATGTGAAATATAACGGAAATAACATTCAAACTTAAGTGCAACATTAAATGTAAATAAAAACCATGAAAAAAGTGATCCAAACTTAACAGTTTCAAAATAACGGTGAGTCTGGATATATTGAAAAAAACCATAATGCTATTATTAACAAAAGATAACAGCAGCTAAAATAAGGTCAGGAGTAAAATGGTATGCAGCAGTGGTTAAATTATTACTTTATTGGTTTGAAAAAAAAAATTGACAAATAAAATATGGTGATATAAAAACTAAATGTATTGATACAATCACCTGGTGCAGATAGTATATATTCAGCGTTCTATAAAAATATTAGTACTTGAAAAAAAACGCACATACAGAGGTGATGCATTGTAGTATACATATGCGTCATTATTCTATAAAACAAGAACAACGTGAGAAAATTAAAAACTGGCGTTCATGTACCCTATTTAATACTGACTATAAGATCATTAATGTAAAAACAAGAAAACAAGATGAACTTAAAGCATTATTCATGCATGGTTTTAAACGTAATAAACATATTCTAAAGCTACACAAGTAATTCTTAAAAAACAAAATCCAGCTTGAAAGAATGATTGCGTGAAATTTTAGCTTTGTAAATGGCAGACAAAAAGACAACATTGTAGCCAAATAAGTATTCGATAAACACAGGATAACTGCATTTATAATCTATACGTGTGTATGGATTAATATTGTCAGACAAGTAAGATTGCCTCATCTGAGGACCTATATTTAGGGGGATTCAAAGACTCTTTACAAACGTTCTGATGACATAAATTACCGAAATATTTAATTATTCTACCTTAAATCTGGATGAATGCACGTTGCTGATAAATGTTCTGCAAATTACGATGATAGGTCATAAGTCAGTATATCTGATGGGAAAATGAAGATAAGAGGTTTAGTTTGGCGACCCCATAAATAAAATATAAATAGGAAAACGAGCTACTGTTTCCGTCACTATAACAACACACTAACAGTACGCTAGTATGAAGAAATATGTTTATTTACCGAACAAAACGTAATCGCACATTTTATAAATCTACAAGTAATTTTTAAATTTTATTTCAACAAGACACTTTATTGCATTCTTTGATATATAAAACACATGTTCGTAAACGATACGTTTGGAAACAAATGATGCAGAAATGATCTAATATATTTGTTCAAAACAAGATATGATAGTATTTACTTATAATGGGTACATTATATTCTGAATGAAGGACCGTTATCATCAGCACTCTATAAGTTAGTCACCTGGTAAGTGTGGACTTAATGATCGTATACTTCCAGCTATATACTGAAACAATGATAACTTTTCCTTTTTTCCTGACCACAAAGATATCATTAAAGAAGAATTTTGCTTATGTAAGATGTCATTTGATTTCGTAAATGTATATAATTGATGTACAGTTCCTTTAGAGTGAGACGCTTGTATCACTGCCGTAAATTAAGGTAAATATGGAGTCTAGTACTAATAGAATAACATTTATATTAACAACCACAACTACCGTTATGATCACGTGATATAGCGTGATATATTGAAAATTTCCTGTAAATGGGTATTTCCACTAGGTATGGAAAACGGAAATTCCCATTTATAAATAGACAATGGTATAAAAATAAGTTCGTTTGAACAGGTGAATTGGAACATTAGTCATTTTATACAAACGGTGTCAGTTGTGTTTCTCGATATGGATCCCGTCACCAGATGCCTTGTGTGTTTTGGTTTACTTCTACAAGGATTACTATTGGCGGAAACTACGTCCCCACCTGAAGGTTTTAAATTTAATTGTGGACACGACATCTGCGTCTTTCCTCGTGATTTTTGTAATATTGGTAAACAACGCTGTGACGTGTGTACCTTAGATGTTTGTAACGAGCTCAACGTATCCTCACAATGTGGACAACGATGCAAAGGTGAGTAACCTTATATAGAAATAAAGATATATAGTACAGTGACGACACACAGGAATACATTATCAGCGTCAACACGCAGGGACAAAATAATAGTTATCACGTATATATACAAAAATACAACATATAGCGCGCATTGTCAGCGCGTAAGGACAAAATATATCATAGTGTCTGCACATATGGACAATTTATTTTACAGTGTACAACAACGACAAAGATAAACCTTAGCGGCAACTAAGTATTATGTTGTTCTCTTCTAAAAATAGTCTTGTGTTTTTCCGTCTATATTAATATGTTTCATTAAAAGATAACGGAGTTACCTCTCTTGGTACCTTGTAACATGGGAATTTTTAATAGAAATTCGTTTAATTCATTTTCTTTGTAAATAATATCATTTTCGTCAGCAAGGTTTACGGTCTGCATTGAAATAAAATAGTCCAAAGGATACACTGGAATGGTGATGGTTGACGATTCAACAAACTGAATATGCATTAAATGGTGTACTGAATAAGGATTTTGTTCACTTTTCATTCGTGTTACAACATCATTTTTCCATTATTGTAGAGTTGAAAGGGGAAGAAGAAATTCCGAAGACTGAAGGTCCTTCTGAGGAATTGTTGAGCACATTGATAGGTAAATGTACATTGTTTGAATGTATCGTTTCGTAAAATTGACAATTATATTTGCTTCTAGACTGAGTACCATATAGCACTAAGTAATAAAAGACCTTGGATCGTTGTTGATAATTTGGTAAATGTCTTATTTCAGGCCAAGTGACCACTCTGACATACGTGGTGTGGATTCTCGTGGCCCTGTTGTCCCCTTGCATACTGTTCTGTATAGTCAAACACGTGATCGCCTGTAGGAATCGCTCACGTGACAAAAACACTGACGAAGGCAGTATATCACAGAGATATCAGCAGCTACCTGGTCGTGATGATGATACAGACGTCAATTCTGACCATGTGAACCCCACAGCTCCACCGCAACAGCTTGTTATGTCGGGGCCTATTGGTAAATTATTAAATACGACTTATTACTGCGGTTGGACTGCTTCCTATGCACCTACATTTAATATGATTCATAGAGATTACTGAGAGATAGATAAAGGTGATGCTCAACCATTATGATTTTGAGGAACCTTTTTTTACCATAACAGTCATATGACAATGATGTACGTCAGAAAACATTCTGACGAACCTTGCGAAATTGATAATGAAATGTTTTGTTAGTTAAAATTGCATCATGTAAATATAAGGGACAATTTTATTTATCATTGTGAACTAAATTATTATTTTTTATTTGATTTTGATAGAAATATATTTTAATCTTAAGGTTCGTCAGTCAGTGTATACCAGCCGTCACCGTCTGGACAAGGTGGGAACGACTCTTCACGGGGAAACCACAGGATTCTGCCGGAAACTATACCAGAATCCCCAGCGGATTCACGACCAAAGGTTGATCTTCGGCAGCAACATCCTGTGGATGAGCATCACGTTTCGGACATGGGAGACTTTCACCTACTGGACGGGGACAGCTTGACCACTCCAAAGGGTAGGGAAATAACAGAATAGTACCAATATTTCAAAGTTCGGCATGCAATAATATTTAGCGTGCTCCTAAAATATACCATATTGGTCGATTAATTAGCTCGATTTTGGTATCGAAGTTTGTGCACTGTTATGTCACCAGAAGTGATGAATATTTGCTGAAGAACATCTTCCAATTTAGGTTATGTGTGTAATATATACATTCACATTATACGTGATACATATGTAATATAAGGAGTTTTAATACTCAATATTTAACATGAAAACTTTAAGAATGCGTTTTATTTCCCAGGTGTTGATCCTGATGCTACGGTCGTGAAGACCAACAATCCTTGTGACTGGTCTGACGACATTGAGGTAGTGCCGGACGACATCGACGGTCAAGCGCCTCTGTCAAGTAGACCATGTGTTAATTCATGTCCTGGAATGGTTGGAGCTTACACGGATACACATGTCAGACGTACCGTACCAAAGGTGTCATCCCAAAAAAGTATCATCTCATCGACCAGTCGTGGCTCTGACAGCGGCAACTATACTTCAACTAGCTCCAGCGACACAGACAATATCGCCATGGAAAAGAGAAGCTTGGTGAACGAGGATAATACTTTGACTGCAAATGTTTGAAACCATTATTAGGTTAGTTATCAGTGTTCTTCCATTTTCCATGCTTTTATTTCCTTTCTAGGACACGAGTCCATAATTAGTTGTGTATGGAAGTTAGTAAAGATACTTTTGAGTGCGTTAAAGCTAGGACGGAACATGTCACAATGCCTACATCGATGAATTCTGAGTCCAGTATTGGGAAATTTTGCTTAGCTCACATTTGCAGATCTCTGAACTGGTGTTAAGGTAGAACTTTGAGTGCAGCGAGGAGAGACACTAATCAGTCTTTTTATGTGAATAACAGGTGAATACACAAATTCAAAGTATATGTGTTTCTCGAATTTATTGTTCGAGTTCTGGTATATTACTGGTAGAATTTACATTTACTATATGGTACAGTTCCCTGTGATATCGGATACCATTGACAGTGTGATAGCACGGGAAGCATTCTCCGTCTGTCAAAGCCCGGGCAGCATTCTCCGTCTGTCAAACATACGTTTCACCTGCTTCGTTTTCGTTTTCTGTTTGTGTGTTAAACCATGAATGGGGCATTTCAGCGCTGACTTTTATTTGGTTGATAAATGGAGACAGAAACTTTGTTGTTTTTTACATATACTCTTTGTGTATTATTTATTAATTTATTCAATTCTTTTTCATTTCCTTGAAAATGCAGTAACAAAAGAGTAATATAATATCGAAATTGTTAATAGCTATTTAAATCTGGAATAGAGCCGATCTAAACATATCAGAATATGTTAAGTTGATTTGCATCTCGAGATCTGATTATTACAATAATATTCAATTGCGTTTTTAGGAAAAGTAAGCTTGCATTTTGTTCATGTGGTCTTTGGAAGGCATCGATTGTTTTTTCAGTGAGCTCTGTTTTTTTATGGCTGACTAGCACGAAATTGTATGTGTTAAAGCCACGATTCGAAATATATATCAAAGGCGAATGAAAGCAAAATGTATATATAAATCATACACATTGTTTGAAGATGACAGAAATTGCTATCGTCACTGTGTACTGTGATCTATATGTCTTTTATATGTGTGATATATCAGAATGCATTTTCCCATTTGGGAAAGTCTTTTCAAAATAAACAGACATGTATACAAAGATTCACACTTAATGGTCTTCCTCGTTGCAGAACATGTCACTGACCGAGGATATTAGTGACCATGGAGGTCGGTTGGAAGATACGATACTTATTTAATTTTTTTAGATCTGTAAAATCTATAAGCTAGAAATATATGATACAGCTTATCACACAGTGTTTTTAGGGTTGTCGTTCGAACAATTGAAACCCTGAAAACGAAGTGTTACAATCTGTAATTATATACGGGTTTTATAGAAACGATGTACATGTATTATATATACAATGATAATACGGATTAATTGGGTATGCTACATATAATTATAATAAATAATAATAATAAAAAGTAATTATAATAAAAAGATATAGATGTGATGTACATGTACACGATAACGTTAAAGAGTTTACTGGCACATGATTTACATTGCTTTGATTGGTATTACGTAAACAAGGTATAGTGTGATTCTTATTGGTTGTGTACATCAGGCTGCGGGCTGTGATTTCTCCCCTAACACTGTGATGTCTGCCATGTCCCTTAGCTGATACAGTTTATCGTCTTGTGATAGTAAAGGTTAGTGTGGGTAATCGGTGTTACATACACTTGAATAAGATTTGAAATGTGACTGAACAAAAGATGAATGTAACACACACACAGGGGACTAACCTTTAACCTTTGGTAAGGGATACAGTAAGTAAGGGATACAGTAGGTAAGGGATACAGTAGACAAGGGATACAGTAAGTAAGGGATACAGTAAGTAAGGGATACAGTAGGTGAGGGATACAGTAGGTAAGGGATACAGTAAGTAAGGGATACAGTAGGTAAGGGATACAGTAGGTAAGGGATACAGTAGGTAAGGGATACAGTAAGTAAGGGATATAGTAAGTAAGGGATACAGTAAGTAAGGGATACAGTAGGTAAGGGATACAGAAGGTAAGGGATACAGTAGATAAGGGATACAGTAGGAAAGGGATACAGTAGGTAAGGGAAACAGTAGGTAAGTGTTTTACTGGCACATGATTTACATTGCTTTGATTGGTATTACGTAAACAAGGTATAGTGTGATTCTTATTGGTTGTGTACATCAGGCTGCGGGCTGTGATTTCTCCCCTAACACTGTGATGTCTGCCATAAGGGATACAGTAAGTAAGGGATACAGTAGGTAAGGGATACAGTACGTAAGGGATACAGTAGGTAAGGGATACAGTAAGTAAGGGATACAGTGGGTAAGGGATACTGTAGGTAAGGGATACAGTAGGTAAGGGATACTGTATAAGTAAGGGATACAGTAGGTAAGGGATACAGTAAGTAAGGGATACAGTAAGTAAGGGATACAGTAGGTAAGGGATACAGTAGGTAAGGGATACAGTAAGTAAGGGATACAGTAGGTAAGGGATACAGTAAGTAAGGGATACAGTGGGTAAGGGATACTGTAGGTAAGGGATACAGTAGGTAAGGGATACTGTATAAGTAAGGGATACAGTAGGTAAGGGATACAGTAAGTAAGGGATACAGTAGGTAAGGGATACAGTAAGTAAGGGATACAGTGGGTAAGGGATACTGTAGGTAAGGGATACAGTAAGTAAGGGATACAGTAGGTAAGGGATACAGTAGGTAAGGGATACAGTAAGTAATGGATACTGTATAAGTAAGGGATACAGTAGGTAAGGGATACAGTAAGTATAAGGGATACAGTAGGTAAAGGATACAGTAAAGGATAACAAACAAAGGGACAGGTGCGTAAAACCCTTAAAGTCAGAGGAGTACTGGTTAGTTTTAAATTAAATTAGTATTAAAGTGTGTGTATTACATTTACTATTGTGTAATTGTGATATTGAGATATATATATATAATATGTTTTTATGCATTGTTATGTTTATGTTTCATATTACATTGATACAAGCAAAACACATGTTGTTGCCTCGTCATTAAATCAAGAAAACAAGGGGAGTGAAGTAGAGTGGGGTTATATACAGAGGAGCGAAGTAGAAAGGAGTTATAAACAGGGGAGTGAAGTAGAGTGGGGTTATATACAGGGGAGTGAAGTAGGGGGTTATATACAGGGGAGTGAAGTAGGGGGTTATATACAGAGGAGTGAAGTAGGGGGGTTATATACGGGGGAGTGAAGTGGGGGGGTTATATACGGGGGGGTTAAGTGAAGTGGGGTTATATACAGGGGGGTGAAGTAGGGGGGTTATATACAGGGAATGAAGTAGAGTGGGGTTATATACAGGGGAATGAAGTAGAGTGGGGTTATATACAGGGGAGAGAAGTAGGGGGGTTATATACAGGGGAGTGAAGTAGGGGGTTATATACAGAGGAGTGAAGTAGAAAGGAGTTATATACAGAGGAGTGAAATGGAGTGGGGTTATATACAGGGGAGTGAATTAAATTCGGGTTATATACAGAGGAGTGAAGTAGAAAGGAGTTATATACAGAGGAGTGAAATGGAGTGGGGTTATATACAGGGGAGTGAATTAAATTCGGGTTATATACAGAGGAGTGAAGTAGAAGTAGAAAGGAGTTATAAACAGGGGAGTGAAGTAGAGTGTGGTTATATACAGGGGAATGAAGTAGAAAGGAGTTATAAACAGGGGAGTGAAGTAGAGAGGGGTTATATACAGGGGAGTGAAGTAGGGGGGTTATATACAGAGGAGTGAAGTAGGGGGGTTATATACAGGGGAGTGAAGAAGAGTGGGGTTATATACAGGGGAGTGAATTAAATTCGGGTTATATACAGAGGAGTGAAGTAGAAAGGAGTTATATACAGGGAAGTGAAGTAGACAGGGGTTATATACAGGGGAGTGAATTAGAGTGGGGTTATATACAGGGGAGAGAAGTAGGGGGGTTATATACAGGGGAGTGAAGTAGGGGGTTATATACAGGGGGGTGAAGTAGGGGGGTTATATACAGAGGAGTGACGTAGGGGGGTTATATACAGGGGAGTGAAGTAGGGGGTTATATACAGAGGAGTGAAGTAGGGGGGTTATATACGGGGGAGTGAAGTGGGGGGGTTATATACGGGGGGGTTAAGTGAAGTGGGGTTATATGGTTATATACAGAGGAGTGAAGTAGAGAGGAGTTATATACAGAGGAGTGAAGTGGAGTGGGGTTATATACAGAGGAGTGAAGTAGGGGGGTTATATACGGGGGAGTGAAGTGGGGGGGTTATATACGGGGGGGTTAAGTGAAGTGGGGTTATATACAGGGGGGTGAAGTAGGGGGGTTATATACAGAGGAGTGAAGTAGAAAGGAGTTATAAACAGGGGAGTGAAGTAGAGTGTGGTTATATACAGGGGAATGAAGTAGAAAGGAGTTATAAACAGGGGAGTGAAGTAGAGAGGGGTTATATACAGGGGAGTGAAGAAGAGTAGGGTTATATACAGGGGAGTGAAGTAGAGTGGGGGAGTTATAAACAGGAGAGTGAAGTAGACAGGGGTTATATACCGGGGAGTGAAGTAGGGGGGTTATATACAGGGGGGTTAAGTGAAGTGGGGTTATATACAGGGGAGTGAAGTAGGGGGTTATATACAGGGAGTTGAAGTAGAGTGGGGTTATATACAGAGGAGTGAAGTAGAAAGGAGTTATATACAGTGAAGTGAAGTAGACAGGGGTTATATACAGGGGGGTGAAGTAGGGGGGTTATATACATAGGGGGGTTATATACAGGGGAGTGAAGTAGGGGGTTATATACAGGGAGTTGAAGTAGAGTGGGGTTATATACAGAGGAGTGAAGTAGAAAGGAGTTATATACAGTGAAGTGAAGTAGACAGGGGCTATATACAGGGGAGTGAAGTAGAAAGGAGTTATAAACAGGGTAGTGAAGTAGAGAGGGGTTATATACAGGGGAGTGAAGTAGAAAGGAGTTATATACAGTGA
>NW_018408769.1:408617-408739 GCF_002113885.1 Mizuhopecten yessoensis | reverse complement strand
TATACAGAGGAGTGAAGTAGAAAGGAGTTATAAACAGGAGAGTGAGGTAGGAAGGTTATTTACCGGGGAGTGTAGTAGAGTGGGGTTTTATATAGGGAAGTGAAGAAGAGAAGGGTTTTATA
>NW_018408769.1:408060-408502 GCF_002113885.1 Mizuhopecten yessoensis | reverse complement strand
GGGGAGTGAAGTAGAAAGGAGTTATAAACAGGGGAGTGAAGTAGACAGGGGTTATATACAGGGAAGTGAAGTAGAGTGGGGTTATATACAGAGGAGTGAAGTAGAGTGGGGCTATATACAGGGGAGTGAAGTAAGGGGGTTATATACNGGGGTTATATACAGGGGAGTGAAGTAGAGTGGGGTTATATACAGGGGAGTGAATTAAATTGGGGTTATATACAGAGGAGTGAAGTAGAAAGGAGTTATATACAGAGGAGTGAAGTGGAGTGGGGTTATATACAGGGGAGTGAAGTAGGGGGGTTGTATACAGGGGAGTGAAGTAAGGGGTTTATATACAGAGGAGTGAAATGGAGCGGGGTTATATACAGGGGAGGGAAGTAGGGGGGTTATATAAAGGGGAGTGAAGTAGAGTGGGGTAATATACAGGGGAGTGAAGTAGATT
>NW_018408769.1:404795-404997 GCF_002113885.1 Mizuhopecten yessoensis | reverse complement strand
AGTGAAGTAGAGAGGAGTTATATACAGAGGAGTGAAGTAGGGGGGGTTATATACAGGGGAGTGAAGTAGAGAGGGGTTATAAACAGGGGAGTGAAGTAGATTGGGGTTATATACAGGGGAGTGAAGTAGAGTGGGGTTATATACAGGGGAGTGAAGTAGGGGGGTTATATACAGGGGAGTGAAGCAGAGTGGGGTTATATAT
>NW_018408769.1:398729-401122 GCF_002113885.1 Mizuhopecten yessoensis | reverse complement strand
CAGAGGAGTGAAGTAGAAAGAAGTTATAAACAGAGGAGTGAAGTAGAGAGGGGTTATATACAGGGGAGTAAAGTAGAGTGGGGTTATATACAGAGGAGTGAAGTAAAAAGGAGTTATAAACAGGGGAGTGAAGTAGAGAGGGGTTATATACAGATGAGTGAAGTAGAGTGGGGCTATATACAAAGGGAGCGAAGTATATTGGGGTTATATACAGAGGAGTGAAGTAGAGAGGAGTTATATACAGAGGAGTGAAGTGGAGAGGGGTTATATACAGAGGAGTGAAGTAGGGGGTTATATACAGGGGAGTGAAGTAGTGGGTTATATACAGGGGAGTGAAGTAGGGGGTTATATACAGAGGAGTGAAGTAGGGGGTTATATAAAGAGGAGTGAAGTACGGAGGCGTAATATACAGGGGGGTTAAGTAAAGTGGGGTTATATACAGGGGAGTGAAATAGAGTGATGTTATATACAGGGGAGTGAAGTAGACAGGGGTTATATACAAGGGAATGAAGTAGGGGGGTTATATACAGAGGAGTGAAGTAGACAGGGGTTATATACAGGGGAGTGAAGTAGAAAGGGGTTATATACAGGGGAGTATAGTAGGGGGGTTATATACAGGGGAGTAAAGTAGAGAGGGGTTATATACAGGGGAGTATAGTAGGGGGGTTATATACAGAGGAGTGAAGTAGACAGGGGTTATATACAGAGGAGTGAAGTAAAGTGGGGTTATATAAAGGGAGTGAAATAGAGAGGGGTTATATGCAGGGGAGTATAGTAAAAAGGAGTTATAAACAGGGGATAGACGTAGATTGGAATACATGGGTGAATTATGGCAATATGTGAGGAAATGGATTTGAAAGTAAAATACGGGGGATTTTGGATAGATGTTAAAATGTATATACAGGGGGCGGGATATATACATGTACGGGGGAAAGGGGGTGTGGTTATATACGGGGAAATACATTAGGTGAGTTGAGGGAATATATTTGATATGAACTGTTTATGAACATTTTGCTTGTAAATTTTATGGTTAAATTTGTTAACCTTTAAAATAAATTTAAAAAGAATGAGTGTCTGTTGGAGTTTTTTTTTTTTTTAGTACCAACTTGTGTTATAGGTCATGGAACGAAGAACATGCAACAGCTAAGGTCATAGCTAAAAGCTCATAGAACGACTAACGTGTAACTGCAAACGGCGTAGATAGATGCACATGTAATAGCTAAGCTCATATAGCTAAAAGTCATAGAACGACATGCATTTAACAGCTAAGTTCATAAATAAATGTCATAGAACAACGTACACGCAACAGTTAAGGTCATAGATAAAGGGCGTAAAACGTCATACATATTACTGCGAAGGTCATAGGTAAAGGTCGTAGAACGACATACATGTTACTGCAAAGGCCATAGGTAAATGTCGTAGAACGACATACACGTATCGGCTCAGGTCATAACTAAATGTCGTAAAACGACATACATGTAACAGCTAACCTCATAGGACGACATACATGTAACAGCTCAGGTCATTGCCATGAATATAGTAACCAGGGGAACTTACCTGTTTATCGTACATTTTTGAATTTTTGAACAACTCAGTTCATAGGACGCCGCTACATCTAAAGAAAAAGTCATAGGCCGACGTAACAAATAAGGTCGTAGAACAATATAAATGCACATATTACAACTATGGTCATACGGTGAGATACATGTTACAACTATGGTCATACGGTGAGATACATGTTACAACTATGGTCATACGGTGAGATACATGTTACAACTATGGTCATACGGTGAGATAAATGTTAAAACTAAGGTCATATTGCGACATACATGCAACTACTAAGGTCAAAGGTCTGCACACATGTAGATCAACTGATAATGTTACATTTTACAACCACTACAAATGTTACAACCATGGTCATAAGAAGACGTATATGCAACGCTTAAGGACATAGGATGAGCTTATTATCAAGGTCATATGACAACAGAAAACCTTAAGTCATATAAGTATATGTGATCAAACCAGAACTCGATACATGGTAGATAACCAAATTATTCTTATTATAAAATATTATGTTTATAAAGCAAGATGCCTAGAAAAAGCTCTATCAGTAAAGGGCCACATAAACTGTATATATTGTGAATGGAAAAAATGAAAAGCATAGACATACTTTCCAAAAAGACTGGGAAAAGTGGCAAAACCTTCTTAATATCCCATAAAACCCTCAATTTCATGATTTATATGTAGAAAACCAATTAAGTGGTAATAGTAATAGATAGGAATACTCTAAGTATATTGAGCTGATATAATACAACTGTTACTGTACGATCGACAGGTTAATGTGATAAATTGTTCTTTTGTAACCAATCTCCATCCTCTCAACTCCCCCCCCC
>NW_018408769.1:278084-398679 GCF_002113885.1 Mizuhopecten yessoensis | reverse complement strand
CTCTCTCTCTCTCTCTCTCTCTCTCTCTCTCTCTCTCTCTCCTTATCCCCCCTCTCTCTATCCCTTGAATTGATGTATACAACAACTAAGTGAGGGATTTTAAATTTGTAAAATGTTTGTAAATCAGGAATGATGATGATATCATTATGAATTAATGATGATGATGATAATAATATGTTGATGAAGATACATATAGAATGATGAGTGAAGATTATAATTGAAGATGATGATTGTATGATGATGGTGATGATTGTATTATGATGATGATATGATGATGATGATAATTATATGTTGATGATGAAACATTTGAAATGATGATTGAAGATTTTAGATGATGATGGATTATGGCAATGATGATGATTGAATAATTATATATGAAAGAGGATGATGACGATGATAAAGATGAATGATGATGATGATGATGATATGTTGATGATGATATTATGATGACAATGAAATTGATTGTGATAATGCTAAATCCATGCCCGTGTGTGTATATGTGAGAATGCGTGAATGTCCTGTTTATGTATATGTATATGTAATGAAAAACTTGGAAAAATAAAACCATTACAAAAAATTGTTCATAACAACTAAGGTCATGGGACGACGTAACAATTAACGCCGAAGGAAGACGTAACAGCTAAAGTCAGAACAACTAAGGTTATAGAATGACATAACAACTAAGGTCATAGAATGACGTAACAACTAAGGTCATAGGACAACAGAACAACTAAGGTCATAGAATGATGTAACAACTAAGGTCAAAGGACAACAGAACAACTAAGGTTATAGAATGCCGTTACAACTAAGGTCATAGGCCAACAGAACAACTAATGTCATAGAATGATGTAACAACTAAGGTCATAGAATGACGTAACAACTAAGGTCATAGGACAACAGAACAACTAAGGTTATTGAATGACGTTACAACTAAGGTCAAAGGACAACAGAACAACTAAGGTTATAGAATGACGTTACAACTAAGGTCAAAGGACAACAGAACAACTTAGGTTATAGAATGACGTAACAACTAAGATCAAAGGACAACAGAACAACTAAGGTTATAGAATGACGTTACAACTAAGGTCAAAGGACAACAGAACAGCTAAGGTCATAGAATGACGTAACAACTAAGGCCATAGGACGACGTAACAACTAAGGTCATATCACGACGGTCATTGTGAAAGAGAGAAAACAACATTCTAACAGTAAGATAACCATTCAAGGGTTGAATATTGCTTTGGTCGATTTCATGATATCGACCAAAGCAAGATTCAACCTTATCTTTCGATCAACGTGTTTTTTTTTCAATAATTGGAACTTGTGAAATCCATTCTGATCGTTTGTTTCAGGTTTTGGCCCATGGGCAAGTCTACGTATTGACGTAATGTAAAATAATATAGTCCGTCATTGAAGGACCATCATACAACATGATGGTATACGTTGATAGTTCAATACACTCAAACTATGTAGAAACAAAACACACAACAGTATTTTAAATGTCATAATTAATTTATGTTGATGAATTCATAAGATATCAAATTTTCTGATGCATCATTGCGAAAGAATAATGTCTAGACGCAGCTGCGAGTCTACGGCAGCCATCTTTTTACTAGCTCGAAGTGGAGAGCCGCTAAATTTCGAGGTTCTACATCTTCTGGAATGTGAAGCTGCGGTAACTAAATGTCAAATTATACAGGAAACCAGGCGTGGCTTGAAAGGACGAAACATTTGATATGACATTTGCCTGTTCGAATGTATTTCATATAAGACGGGACCACATGGATCTAACACAGGAGTTCTTCTTCTTTAGGGGTTCGTTAAAAATGTCTGAAATGTAGACATATTCTATACTGATTTGGTCACAGCACACATAAACATGCATTTATACACACTGATATTGGTCACAGCACATATAAACATCCTTTTATATGTATATTTATGTGTGCTGTGACCCATATCAGTTATATCATGATATGTGTATTTCAGTCATTTGTAACGAACCCCTGCGGATCTACGTTGTTTACATTTTGTACCGGGGATTGCTACTTGCACAAAGCAGAATGGGAAGCTGGAGTGAAAATTTCTAGGATAGTACAAGACTTGCCAGTACCGCTAGCAACCGTGAGCTGATAATATTCTGCTGATTGATCGTTTTTGGTTGTTTGAACAAATTCTTTTTGCTTCAATGAAAAAAGTGAAATCTCGTCAAGTGGTATCTTTGTTTAAACATGTCAATAGTTATCTCCCTTCCCAAAATCATACGCACAGGCAATGTTAATCTGGTCAAATTCATCGGCAAATGAAATATGTTACATTTGGTAGTTGCATTGAGTCCAACTTGGGTAGGAATTGAAATATTTACAAATGAAATCAATGATGGGACAGACACTCGATTGCTAATTGCTGATGCTCATCTGCAGTATCAGTAATATATCGGCGACCCGTTCTCCTCTGTCGGTAGATAATCCGGTAATGTTTCTATTGAAAGCGTAACATCACAAGTCTCAAACACTTCTTCTTTTAAAATTATGAATATGGATACAATTTGGAGCGAGTATGTATTTTGTTGTATCGCGTTGTGGGACGAAAACATAGTTTCTATTTATGATTATATTCCCCATTGAAAAGTTTGGGAAAACCACCTTCACAAACGATAACTATATCCTATTCAATGTTATCTATTTAAGAAAACAAGTTTTGTTATAATATGTTTACGAGATATGATGTATATATTCCTTATGCACGTGCATGCGCGCGCTAACACAGCACATACTTTCATCTGGCTCTAGAGAATGTCGCTACAATCGGCGAGGTCTCCCCCACTGTAGTGAAGTAAGCGCTCCGTGCCATAAATACATATACATCCCGCGTGTTGTGGTATCGTATCTCGCGCAGCTCGGGATACAGGAATGCTACACCTCCCTGCGCGTGTGACGTCGTTGGTCTGTTAGAGAGGTCTGGTCGCTCGTGTCTTGTGTTCGACTAGCTCTATAGGTAAGTCAGCATTTCTTCATACGCTTGCATTGTTTTATTTCAAGAAGTGTAAAACATAATTCACTTGTTGTGCGTGAAAGGAAAATCAAAGAAAACAGTTCTTAAACTTTATTTGCAAACAAGATTCGTTCAGGTGAGTTCTAATATCTAATTTCTAATTTGCAGCTATATATCATAGCTTGTGACACATATCTGTAGGATCTGTGTACCCCCTCGCGAGCATGCACGTGTACCGTGTCAATGAGACCTAAATCAACTACACCAGGGTTAGTAAGTAGCTTGATTATTACATGTTTATGCATAAACGCTTTGGTCCTTTCAACGATGTTCATTTCTTCTCTTGTTTCTGTCTCTCGGAATTATTATTCAGTCGTGACTGGTCCTAAAAAAGTAAACATTCATCTGTAGGTTTAATATTTTGTTCGATTATTTATTATATTATTTTCCTGATTTGATACTATCAACTCTCTGTGTATATTTGTACTAGATACAAGTTGACATGGAGACAACTTGACAACCACTAATACTGGCATGTCCCTTAGCTTTGTAAGATAGGTCAAGCCTCTGTAATTAGTGTAACCAATCCTGTACTTAGTGTTATCCATTCCTGTATTTTGCATTACCTATTCCTGTATTTAGTGTTTCCATTCCACGACATTAAAGGCTTGTGCAACAATACAGCGGAAACATTTATTAGTCGCGATGTTGACTCTGACCTTGGACTCGGACGCCGCCTGAGGCGAACAAATTCTTCAAGCACAATAGTTAGTTCTTACTTAAATGTGTTTCACACCTGTATATATATATATAAGATATCGATATGGTTACAAAAGTAAGTTATTCATTGTTTCAATCTGATGTGAGGGTTGCTGATGGTAGAGTATGTGTAATTGGTGTTATACAACCACTTTGTTAAACTTAATGAGTTCGCCATTCGGGCTCCTGGGTCATATTAGTGATTGTACAAACTCTCTCCAACTTGTATCGATAGTTATATATTTATCAGGTGAGATAACACGAGACCTCCGCTCTCTCGCGAGCTCGTATTACTGATCAAATATTTGCCTCATCTAGTGTATATAGACCAGATAGGTATCTACACGTGTAGTCGATTACCCATATAACCTTTGCTCACACTCCCACCGCCATTTTTGTTACTGCAGTGCGCCATCAGTGTACCTACAGGATCTGGTTGCTATGGCAACACACGGTATTGTTTAGTACTTGCTCGGTACGCGTGCATATGGTTTCTGATTGATCACAATATTACGCGATCAGATCGGATTCCATCGGACAGTTTACAAAGGGTTAGTTGGGTCAGTGGGAGCCCAAAGGTCCTGGGGGCGAGTCAGTGCGCCAGGGACAAAAACAGTCTCGGAGGAGTAAAAGTAGTACTGCTAAATGAATTGAACGGCGAGTCAACATGGCAGGGGCGAGTAAGGATGAATAAGGGTGACGGGGTCAAAGAGAGTCAGGACTAGTAAGGGTGGTTTGGTTAGAGGAACCAAATGATTCTAAGGGCTAGTCGGGCCAACATTAGCCTAATGATCTTGAGGGCGAGCCAATAGTGCGGGAGCAATACATGTACTACAAGTAAGGGTTTGTAACTAAAAGTAAGGGTGTTGGGGCAAAATCACCCGATGTATGGCGGGGACCAAATAATATATAAAAGAGAGTCAGAGTAAATGGAGCTTGATAAATTCCACGGACGGGTCAGTAGTACAAGGAAAGAAAGGAGAGTCAGGACGGTAGACAGATACCATTAAGCCGAGATGATCGTGAAATTGACTCAATGTTTGCAAGACGGGCTAGTGATCGTAAGGACAAGTCTAGATTGTTGTAACAAAAGTGTCAAACTTATCCTAGAGGTGAGTCACCGTAGTGGCAACGTAATTGTCCTAAATGCGATCTAAATGATAGTAAGGATCCCTGTACCACTGCCAAAAAAGTAATTACGCTACGGAAACTGTTTTCCCGGCATTATAATAACTTTAATAAAGAATTACTGACGAGAAAACCATATCTTGCGGGACTTGTACAAAAAAAACTAGAAATTAAATAAACAAAATATAATAAACAACAGTGTTTAGATTTTTATGACTTGGGCGGAACTAGACAGAGATTCGAACCATGTACTTCAGATTGTCATACGATTGATTTTACCGACTGAGCTACAATGTACCTGATCAACGAAATTGTCCTAATACAACGGTGCTACAGTTATTTTCAAACCGGAACTATGGGGAGGTTTCTGTATATACGAAAAAGTACAGGGCAGAAAATTAGGGATACTTAGTGGCGAGTCAGAGAATTGCCGACAATATAATGTACATATTGTAACCATGAGAGCGAGACAGTGGGTGTAAGTCAAGTGATTCCATGGTCTAATATCGCGTGTGTTTATAACATTATTGGGAATGAATCATAAGAAAAAATAATAAAATCTCCATTGACATCGTTGCATATTTCTTGACACTCTGTATATTCATTGTATTGCTGGTTTATGTTATCAGTTTTCGCGAAGTATGAAATTAAAAAGGTGTGATTTAGATACAAACTGACTTTACGCCATTCTGTCACAAAACTGTGTAATGACTTCAACGTTAATAGGTGTATGTTATATGACACAGTTTTATTATCAGTCATGAGTATCGTGCCAAATTTTCTGACAAAACGATTATGACTAATCTGTGAGAAATACATACACAAACCAACTCCCACGACCACAGGGCTGTACAGAACTAGAAAAAGATAGCACATCATGAAACTAAAAGTATTGCTGTGTTCATCATACAAAACACTTGAGCAATTCGCAGACGTGTGAAGAGAATGTTATTAGCTTTCCACATGTTGAACATCCCAATATCTCTTAAAGTGTCTGATGTAAAACGGTGCTATGTACTTTTATACTTGCTATATCCCACATCACGGAAACTGGTATGATACTCTGTCCACCTCCTGAGTAAGCTATCTATATAGAAGATGAACCATCATAACCTCAGCATTTGAGTCACCTCCAAAGACAAAACATAACGTTTGATGCTTATATAGACATTTGAACAAAGAACAATGCCGCCCACAATAAGTAGCGCTGTGCACATCTGTGATAAAGCTTTACTGTCGACCCGCCATTATCTATGTGATCGGAGATCAGCCACGGAGTCTGACAGTCATATATATCACCAGTGACAGATACCTGGGTTGAGTCCAGAGTGTACGGGTGACCGTGCACTAGGACTGGTCCATTGTTCCTTATTGTACGGTAATGTACCGTGTCGCTGTAACTCACAACGGTTCCTTATCTCTTGTCAATTGTAAGTTTGCTGTATTCTCCACAACAATCTATCATATCGCCTTACTCCCTTGTAATGGATGCTGCTTGCCTTGGTCCGTTGCCCGCTTTTCTATATATAAAATGGCACCTTCATAGAGTTGGATGTAAGTCTTCCTATTTGTGACAAGTACAGAGTGTAAGTAACACATCATGTTTTTGTTTCTGGTTTTTTCTGACCATCAGAAAAGGTCATTGCCAGAATATATAAAAGGCCGATCATACAAAGCGCAGGGTGTGTGACGACATGGTACCTACCCCAAACATTACACGAGATTTGTCAGTTATAGGAAAGCGCGATGAACATAAATTTTATGGTGGATCCTGAGCCAAGATACTCATGTTTCTGACTTGTAACGTTACAGTTTTTCTTAAGGTTTAGGGTTTCAAACAATCTCAAAGGCCGTCCATAGTACATTGAGCAACGAATCTTTCCCCAATTCCCCCCCCCCCCCCTCCCCCCCTGATGAAGAAACCATTTTCTGTGAGAACAATCATGGCTGAATATGACCATCAATAGTCTTCATCTACAAGAGAACCAGAAAACAGTGGTCACCAGTACTCCTCCTACCACACGCACGACAAAGTGAAACTACGTTCAACTTCAATTTGGTTTGGTTTTCTATCGTTTAGTGTCCTATTAATAGCTATCTTCAATTAAAGACGTGCCTCCGTGTTTATAATATATGCGTGCATGTGAGCAACATATATGTGCTTGAGGTGGCATGTTGGTGTATTTACTTCCATGCGATAGCGAAGATCTACTACTGACTTGAGAGAGCTACCTCATGATCACCGAAACACCACGCCGGACGAACTCGTCACACTATTTCACCACCCTAAATGCTGAACGTTAAGAGTAAATAACAACTAACATTTCAGCCAGGAACTATCATCTTGTCGTCCCCTACGGGCAGACGATCTAGTGCAGATTAGTTCAATTACTATGCCATTGTGTGCTTTTGTTTACAAACATGCCAGACTACTGTTGTGAACATCTGACTGAAATACTAGGAAAACAAATAAGCATCCCCCGACTTGCAGGTATAACAGAGAACTCCCTTACCCTCGGGTTGATTATTCATTTGGAGGTCTTATTATCGGCTTCGAGTTATTCAATTTACCCTTCGGATTGGAGATTAGTTTGTCGCATCCTCAAGGAAAAGGAAGATTATATCAGTCTTACACCCTAACATTGACCATCAGAACCTCTTCCCATCACTCTAACGTCCTTCATCTCTGGGCATTGTGTTCTTTGACCTCTGATATAAGAGTCGAACTCTCCATTAAGCTATATTGCATATAGAGAGAGCACTGTGCTATAATTGCCCCGCCCTGGTCTGTACAGATAATTTCAGCAGGCATTGGGTACAGTTCCAGTAAGACAGCAGGACTTGTTGGAACCCGGTGTTCCCTGCCGACCAGTTTCGATAGCCAAAATACACTCAAGGTTGAGGTGTCTGGTAAGATCATGTTTTTTTTATAACTAGCTTCCAAATGAATAGCAACAAATGATGTATGTGTGTCTGTTTGTAGACGTTCTTTCTTTTGCTTTTAAAAACTGGAGTTCATTTAGCGCAGTTTCAATAATATTATGTTTAGCAATTTCTGTGGTCATGTAGGGAAACATGTAAGGCACAAATAATATTTCGAGATGCAGTCGTCTGACTGGAAGTCTGCTTCTTTAACTTTCAGTCATTTATGATTATTGGGAAGGCGATAAAACATATCTCAGACTGCCAGATTGGAAAGATAGCAAATACTTAAAATAGCTAGTACATGATTCAATATTAGCAAAATTATTCTCGACCTGGACGGAACTATTTTTTTCCGTTTAATTTTTACGAAAAAAATAGATGATGAGAGACTGTATGAACAATGTCTCATTATTCACTTGTCTTCCTGTTGTTTAATTTTGAGCAGAGTACCCGTTCGGGTATACCAGTGTCTCTGATCTTTATTTGACATATGATTTTCTGTACTACTGCTCGAAATGCCAGTGGGTTTTTTCAGAGACAGGCAGACTATCCGTTGAGAATCACGTACTATCACGATAGATCTGATACTGTGGGTACAAACTCACATCACTCAAATATCACGCAAGAATATGTCGTCACATAATCGTCCGTGTTCGTACAGACAGGAAGATCATTTGGCAGATTTCTGCGTACTTTTATTTTATAGGTGGGACTGCAACAGGGCGGGTTGTTAATTCCATATCTGTTCAATTTAATTGTCATTCTTTCTATCAATTTGTTGCGTGTACTGCCAAACTTTCAGATATCTGTCAGTATCAGACCTTCTAAATATGTTTACTACAACTCTCGTCACGTTTGTTACCCTGTAAATAGTTATCAGTTTACATTGTAACATACACACTCACGCTCGATACTTCAGACTCCCTATCGGCAGCCATCTTCATCTGCTGGTATATATCTGTGTAACTCTTTGGCGTGCGCAGGCGATGTAATACCCAGCAGGTGGCGCTAGTTATCTAGATAATGCACAAATCCCATCAGTCATGCATGGCAAAGATAGCCAATCAACAAGCAAAGATTGTTTTCTATTTGATATGTTTACGTTTACGGAATCATAACTCAACGTTTATGATACATTATAATTTAAATGAGGAACAGTATAATCCTTTGTTTAACAATGTTTACTGCCTTTGTCGGATTGTTCTGCGTGTAGGACTATCTCGTTTACAGCTTTATTAAAATGTTTAACGAATTTGATTTTAATCAGAAAACAATGTTTTCTTCTCCGTGCAGCAAATATATCTTTGTTTTTGCTTAACATACAACAATGCGGTGCGCCGACATTCGTCTAAGCAGGACGTCTAATTTCATCAGATATTGAATTCAGAATTAGTCTTGAAAATTAGTTTTCATATGTACTAAGTTGAAAATAAGAACAAGTGCAGTCGGAGGGATGTTTATCATGAACAAGATGTGATCTAAGAATAGAACCTAGGAATACTTATTTTATTCCGGGCAGACGTTTTGTTTGATCTGTCATCGCTAGAAATAACGATAATTACACAACAGTTATTATACATATACACTACGGTGTGTTCGATGGAATAGGTTGTGCCAGCAAATTACGTATTCGCGCCCTGATGACAACATTACAATGTACTTCCGATGACACACACCGCAGTGCCAGCAACACAAGTGAACATAATCGGGCAGACAGCTCAGGGTCAATGATACTGTTATACAAGTGCTAAAGTTATAGTACAGTATGCTTCAGGAGAAAATGTAACTTGTTGGAACTGATATTACATTATCAGGCATCTACCTCTGTAGCTGAAACCATCACGTGTACATGTACACGGGGTAAGAAGCACGTATTCCGTCTTTGCGTATTGCAGAGTTATCTTCTCTTCGGAGAAGGTATTGATTGTTACGTCACTTTTTTGTGAGAGTAACGTCATCAATTTTTGAGAAAACGACGTAATTTTCTCACACAGACCAATGACGTAACAATCAATACCTGCTCCCAAGAGAAGATAACTCTGCAATACGCAAAGACGGAATAAGTAGTTCGATTTAAAATGCTCTGTATACCAATGGTAATTTAAACCCCCTTATACGACGATCATAATACCACGCAATGCATTTACATGTTAAGAATTAATGTCGATCTTGAAAACATGCATTTTAATTACAAGTGTAAAACATACACATCACAGAGCATGCTATTTATGTGGAGGTGAACGCAATGATGATCAGTGTGGGAACATTAAGTATTTTTCCATGTCACGAATGTTTGGTTTATAAATTAGGACTTAATCATACATGTAGCAATCCTGATATCAAGTTCATAACTCGTCAAAGTATTTAAGTTAAACATGTCCACACCCTAACCAAGTACATGCATGTATCCCTGGGCTCTCTGGGTAATCCAGCCAAGCCAATTTATAAAAATGATGTTCATACATTTTATATGTACATAAAGTTACTCATGAACATACCTCTCTCAGTAACGGCGGTAGTGCTGCTGTATGTTTGTTTACACGTGGGAGCTCACTAACAGTTTCTTGAGATGCAGAAAAAAAAATTCACTTGCAACAGAAGCCATTATTATTCTTTTATCGTGAAAAACAAGTAAGTCTGCTTGGTATGTGTTTGATATAGTCTGTTTGGTGGCTGAGATAACGGTTAATGGATTTCATATGCTCATGACCGAGAAGGAAACGCCTTGGTTTAGTACCTACCATGATTTCAACACATCGCAGTCTAACATTGGTATATATTTCAATTTAAGAATAATGTCGTTCTCTTAGCTGAATTATAATAAGCCAATCGTGACCAGAAAGTTAATGGTTTACCTTAACAGTTATTCAATCCTTATCAACCATCCAGACTGGTTAGGTACTATATACTGCGTACCTAAAAGACATATGTAAGGTCTAGCTCACGGTACTGAACCTCCATGTGTTTCACAAGATCTCGCCATTGTACCTATATAATTCTCACTGCTTTACCTGCAAGTCTCAAAGTCTCGCCACTATTCCTACAATTTTCGCCACTGTACCTACATGTCTCAAGGTCTCGTCACTGAACTTACAATTCTCGACACCGTACCATGTCTGTATGTATCGCCACTGTACCTACCATTCTCGACACCGTACCGTGTCTGTATGTATCGCCACTGTACCTTCAATTCTCGACACCGTACAATGTCTGTATGTATCGCCACGTGAACTGTACCTTCAATTCTCGACACTGTACCGTGTCTGTATTTATCGCCACTGTACCTTCAATTCTCGCTACTAGCTTACATGTCTCAAGGCCTCGTCACTGTACCTACCATTCTCGACACCGTACCGTGTCTGTATGTATCGCCACTGTACCTTCAATTCTCGACACCGTACCATGTCTGTATGTATCGCCACGTGAACTGTACCTTCAATTCTCGACACCGTACCATGTCTGTATGTCTCGTCATTGTACCTACAATTCTCGCTACTAGCTTACAGGTCTCAAATTCTCGCCACTGTACAAAGAAAAATATACCTACATGTCTCTATGTATCGTCATTGTACCTACAATTCTCGCCAATGCACCTACATGTCTCAAGGTCTCGTCACTGTACCTACAATTCTCGCTACTGATTTACATGTCTCAAGGTCTCGTCACTGTACTTACAATTCTCGCTACTGATTTACAGGTCTCAAGGTCTCGTCATTGTACCTACAATTCTCGCCAATGCACCTACATGTCTCAAGGTCTCGTCACTGTACTTACAATTCTCGTTACTGATTTACAGGTCTCAAGGTCTCGTCACTGTTCCTACAATTCTCGACACCGTACCAGCATGTCTTTATGTCTCGTCCCTGTACCTACATGTCTCAAGGTCTCGTCACTGTACCTACAATTATCGCCACTGTACCTACATGTCTCAAGGTCTCACCACTGGACATGCAATTCTCGCAACTGTACATACGTGTCTCCTCGTGGGACTACCTTCTGTAGATCACCAGACGTTAATACCCATTATCTGTTCTCAATCAATGTCTGAGGCGTGCTTATGCACGTAAGCTATTCATAAGGAACAGGTTTTGAAACCGATGTCTTGGAAAGATAACGCCGATCCTGCTAATGGCTAGCAGGAGGACGGACTGATAGATGGATTATCTGCCCATCAACTGGTCAGACAAAACTAGAGCAGCTTCACGGATTATTGACAAATAATAGGACTATTTCCGTGTACATAAATTTCATAGAAAAAAAACTTAACATATATGTTGCAGGTTCTCAGGTTTATTCATTTATTTATTTTTTAATTAATGAAATCGAAAAGTTTTGCAAGTACCAAAACCGAATTATTTAGAATATTTATATTTTGATATGAGTTAAGCTTTCCGGGCCTGCACCTGAGCTGTCTGGCACCGTGAGATAGGCCTATCTGTACCGTCAGGTATATAAATGATTCTCCCGATGTTTATATCTGAGTAAAGAGTTCAAAGCCAGGCCAAGTGTGGTTGTGAGAGCATTGCTTTCTTTTTATATTTGTTCGCAGCCTTGGACTGGAAATGTGCGTTTTTCTCCTCGATATAACGAAGATAGAAGAATTGCGCCGTTACTTGTATGTCCCATCCAAGCTACATTATCGTACGCTAGTCGTAACACGCGATACGGTTCCTAGTCCTCCCCTCATGTGTGAACCCTGCCTGATGAATACAAGTGCTATCTTACCACAGGTTATGCCTAACGGTGACCAGAACAACACTGTTTCTATAAAGATTGATACTTTGACTTCCACGCATTTAATGTCGATTAAATGTTGATATATAGCCACAATGAGTTAGATTGTACATAAGTGTGCATGCACTTTTCTAGTACGGACAATACAGACGCTTTCATTTAGAAGTAGTCTGCATTCGTGTTTATCTTTGGTTGTATCTTTCAAAATATGTTTGCTGAACTAAAACGTTTCTAAATTATAACCAGGTTTATATGTTTCCAAACTAAAGCAGACCATGGATTTATTCTCCTTAGCACATCCAGGACCTTTACCGACATGTTTGTTGGAAAAACATGCGGTTGTTATGACAATCAAACAGAAAACAAACAGTTCGTTAGCTGTTGCCCATATGGAAATATAGTCGGCTATAACTGGCGCGTGACGTTTTGTTTACTTTTTGGAAACACCTCAGCGAGTCATTATTTCGATATTCCTTGGGTCGGTGCGATATTCCCGGTGTTAGATGTTTACGCGATCCTACTGCCGATGGAGACCTGCCCCCTGTATTACCACTACACACTCCAAGTATTGGTGACAATAACGTTACACGTTGTCTCTTCAAATCTTCCAACGTTCAACCATTGTTAATCAAGTTAAAATCGTGAGTATTTCGCGAGTTAACAGACTGTGGACAGAAATACTAGTACTTAGACATCATCCGTTCATATTGTATTCATATTTCTATGATTGTCGCATTATTTCATGGAAAATTCCTGTGAAAGAAACTATATTGTATAAAACATGTTCAGCACACACACACATTGCAGTATTGGTAGATAGGTATTACTTGTACGTTCAATGTACAATAAATCCTGATGGTGAATACTGATCATGAATTGGCTTGTTTACAAGCAGAAGAAATGACAAAGTTAAAACAAATGCTTTAAATAACTAGATCGTTGTTGTGCGTACATACTGTTTTCGTTGGGGCTCCGCCCTGCTGGTCACAGAAAATACAATTCAACCTTTCATATTCTTATTTATTACATTAGACAGTAACCTTCTTTCCAGTAAAATGATAGGCAAATCAGATTATGTTGAGTTGCCCTTCAAATTGGTGTGTATCAGTTTCATTGGGGATCAAGGATTTGATTAGCCAGTGTGGTATAAGCGAGGATATGTGACGGACTGATCGGTGGGTGGTATCCGTGATGGCCTGATATGTCTCGATTAAATACGTAATTACAAGGCAGACCAGAGAGAACGCCCCGGGCGTCTTAAGTTTTTAAATTGAAAGTTTGTACATAATTTAAATGATTACAACTTTTGTAAACAACCTACAGGAGAACGCTTGGTAAAGGAGTTTTTATGAATATATCGATGCACTTTTCCGGACCATTAAATGCTTCTGATGTATGTCATTCCTCCCTCTCCCTTTCCTACTTCGCCTCCTCTTCTCCGTTTCACGTTATCATTCTTACTTTAGGATTGTGTCCTTGACCGTGAAATGTTTGATGTTACGTAGTATGAACATGCCAGAGTGAGCATGTTGATATGAAAAACATTCGGCTGTTGTATTAGTACTCCCCCTCCCTCTGCCAAACGGTCTTGGAGAAGGCATGCCGTAACACAAGGACTAGATGTTTATATTCGGCTAAATAGCGTGATCGGTATTTACGACTTATTATGGCCATGACGTTGTGATCTCTCCACATCTGTCCTAACTTATTTTATCATAATGTTCTTACATATAACGGTACGGTATAGTGTATGTCTCCAATGGTACCCGTTTCACAGTTCATTATTCTGTTGCCAATATTCTGTTACACTGGCCTCTAGGTCTGTTTAAGTTAGAGTGTTGGACTTCAAAGCAGAAAGCTGTGCTTGCATCAAAGGAGTGACAGCAGCACATTTATTTCTGAAGGAACACTGCCACCTATGGCATCGAGTTGTTAAAACTTTAATCATAGGTTACACGTAACTGTTCTCATCACTTCATCTTCCATAGTAGTCCTGTTGAATACCATTGATGTTTCACGAGTGTGACAGAAGGCTTCATTTTTTTCACGGTTGTGCAGCCACTCGGTGAATTATGATGAATCGGTTTTGTATTCTGTCATTGGTTAAATTCCGAAAAAGTGTTAATTTAATACTACTAGAAAATGTCAGTTTTGTCTTTCTGAATGTATTTAAAATTTTAACTTTTGTTCAATGAAGAATTCCAAACTTTTCACTAGTTTAAAGTTCGATCTTGAAACAATGGAGGATGACAACACATTCTATTATATAACCTGGCGGAGCTGACTCGTAACATTCGGATTCGAAATTAGATACAAACGTTTTGATGCATGCATGTTCTGACGACAACAATGCTCATTCCTATTGTTTATCTAGCTGGATTTTGAAACAGTGAAGGGACACGTACTAGTTCACAATACCTCTCGTTGTGTGAACATTGTTCTTACTTTTTTTACTCTACACGTATTAATATGCTTGGAATGAACTAACGATGGATGACCTCTGTTGAGTATTAATCTTCTATAAATTAAAAAAAGTAAATTATCGTTACTGCCACGAATTAGCTATGATTATGCCACGATCCTATCATTTTTTAATTTTCTTCTTTCTTTTTCCCCAAAATCATATTAGCGCAATAGAAACGTGCACACTCACCTCACACATTTCAACTTAGAGAAAGAAGAAAAGTCCTGACTTTACAATACGCCTTCGACAAGTTACCTTCATGGAAGCTGACATGCACAGCACGTGTTGTAAATTAACGAACACAGCGGCGATGTGAAACGATGCTCCGAACTACAAGTACAAGACACCTAGCGGGGTTGTCAGTGTCCGATGTCATGTATTGTAGTTAAGGTTTGACCATCTACTATAAAGCCGTACATATAACCATACTTTGCAATTAGTATGTACCTGCAAACAAGTATACCCTAGAATAGCATTGTCGGTAGTAAACACACCCTTGAGAACCATCGTCAGGTGTAAGATAATATACTTTCTGGCAAGTGGTGGTCCCTTTTTCCTGTTTGTTCATTTAAAGTCATGTGGTGTTTTTTTAAATAATTTATTAAAGTACATTTTTACGAATTTTACGAACACGAATACTATTTATTATAAATGAATTTCTCCGCCTCTAAACAGTTGACGAAACCTCACCCAAACCCTGGTATCAAATTCACCTATTCTGTCAAGTTGATGTTTGTTGTTGTTTGTTTGACCAACGGGTAGTTCGGTTATCTAGCAGGCGAAGAGACGTTGTGTGCAGTACAAAGGGAAGTAACTACTTACAAGCAGATCATGGTTTCAACCCTATCCCACTGCAGGCAAATCACGGGTTAACTTCGCACAATTGTTTCCTAAAGAGTATCCTCCCGTTAACTTCGTTTTGGTTATGTAGCTGTAACGCCACTGAGGTCAGGGTACTAAAGTTGACTTGTAGTTTAATTGGTCATAGCGACAATATAATGATAGACTAAATTAGTATATTTGTAGGTCATGGGTTCGAATCCTGGTGTGGCCTCGTTGCATTTTATACTCGGAACGATACTATTTTTCAGGCAATTTTCAGCATTTTTCATCAAAGTTTCCCAAAGGATGTTTTTTGTTTGTTCGGAAATGGAAATTTTAATGCGTAGTTATAGTTTTTGGCAGTTGTATAGGGGTCTTATAGATTGTTAATTTGTGTAAACTACAATATATGCGTTTGAAGCACAGCATACAAGTGCATCAATGTTCTATAAGTGCAACACTGTGTTCGCTCCAGTAGCCTCAAACCACACATCTATAGACGAAACATTTGCGGCAAGAGTAGAAACGATGATTTTTGTCTTTAATCTCTCTCATTACCTACACAGATAAGTTCTGTGATGTCGTTTAGAGTTGAGAAAAATATAAAAACCTGTTACTTCTACCGATGTAATATATTCTAACTAAAAATAAGAAATTTGAAATTAACTTTTCCGCCGTGAAACGTTTATTTGAAAGTGTATTCAATTTTATGATATACCCGACCCCTGACGACAAGTGTATCTCTAACGAAGCCCCGAGATGTTCCAATGAAAATATGACCAGATAACACCAGTCTGTTGATGTGTTTACACGATATGTGTGGTACTTTCTGACATAGCGCGCCTGATAAAGACAGAAAAAACTCTGTTTACACGAAAACTAGGTCAAGTGGTAGCACGTGCTCCAATAATACTGTATAAATAATATGTTTCATTTACAGAATCAAGTAACAAGCAAATCTATATGGGTTGAGAAACTGAAAACACATGCACACGTATTAGCGTAAAACGAAGTAGTAAAACATCAGATACACTTAGTTAAGCCTCATAAGACACACATTTTTAAACATCGAATACCAAGGTAAACATCAGATACACACAGTAAAACATCAGGCTCACGTAGGTAAACATCATATGTATTTAGCAAAACATCAGGTTCATGTAGATTACCATAAGATTCATGTATTTAACAGATACACGTACATTGTAGGTAAATAAGTAAGAGATACCCAAGATTAAACACCAGCTACAGGTATTTAACAGTACACGTAGGTTAATTTCAGATACACGTTCAGTGCACGTTATGTCAAATACAATTACACGTTTAAAATACAAAGTTGAACACAAGATTCACATGGGGAGTAACACGCAGTTAGATATAGGATACTTGAATTTAAACATCGTTTTACGATAAGAAATGACACATGTTGTAGAGTTTAAATTAGACATTGGACACGCCCGTATACGAAAGTTATTCAGTTCGATTTGGATGTCAAAGGAAATATTCTTGACAATTAAAGAGTCGGCCTCGGACATTGCTGTCATGTAAACGAAGCCATCTGTTCATGATGATGAGATGGTTCATTAACTCCAAACGTATGTACGTCAGGTGTGTCAGTGAAAAGTGACGTCATGAGTTTAGGTAACATCTAGGTGAAGGCATGTCAGGACTTTACTCAATCACACCAATTAACTGAGTCTGTACCGAATGGTACCATTCCACAGTGGGTAAACAAGTCGGTGTGAGATTAATGCGCGCTCTTTGGGTTCGAAGATCTTAGTCTCCTGATTCTTGCTTTCGTGTGTCTGGGTCTTTGAAGCTCTTATCTCCTCTGATAATCAGCATTGTTTACAGGATGTCTGGCCTGTAGTTATTGAGTATTACACAATAAGTACAGGATGTTACGTATTAATCTCGTCACGTTCGGAGATGTAGCTCTCATCTATCACCATAACAACGGCCTAACCTGATCAATGATCATGATAACGGTTAGCTCATTTTAATTTCATAACCATATAATCGAAGACAAGATAAGTTTACAAATGTAGATACTTCTTGTAAAATCTGTTCAGTATTAAACGGTATATCACTCGATAATATGCTAATGCAAATAATTAAATTGACTAATTATGAAGTGCACAACACAAATGTGGTTTATAAAAAACTTAACTTTAAGGTTTTGTTGGTAGTGCAACCTTTGGATAATTGCTCGTATTATAATTACACTAATTGATCACAACAGTCAATGGAAAATTCATTAATTATCACCTTTTGAGAGCAAACCTTGTTGATAACGTAACTTAAAGCAGTAAACATCAATGCTAGAAATATGTCAATACTTTAAGAGTGCCAACTTTGCACAAATGAAGTCGTATTCTGGTGCAAATGTAAAAATGCTTGAAGCTGTCTATTACAAAGATTGATAAATAAAAAACAAGCATAAACAGCATAAAATTATCATATTTTGTTATTAAAGCTAACTTTAACAAGAGAAGGCAATTATAACAAGTTACAAGACAAAAGGGAGTATTAGAATACTATGAAACTGAATTACAATACTGAATACTGGTATATCAGACAAACATCCTCAGGTTTATTGGTAAAGCACTACGGCTGTATAAGATACATTAATGTGGAATTTAATACGGAAATAATTTTGTTTGAGAATGTGCGGCTTACCATGGACCTAATACAAGCATATTTAAAATATATTACAACAATTGAAATTGAGTTTTCAATTGTATTGATTCATTACATGTGTGTTTCCAATGTTATATTATCATAAATGTACAGTGTTGAGGAAGGCGTTGAGAACTTCTGCCTAATCGATAACGAAACAGGTATAGACATGTATTAACAAAAATCTATTCAGAACTCTACAACATTTTCTTTTATTAATAGTCACTTAATTCAATGTATCCTTATTTGTATTATATGTTGAAGAAAAGGGAACGCAAACACATTTTCTGCTTATTGGTCTTTTACATTTTAAATTAATGTGTGTAAGATTTCCTCCAATCTCTCTCAGCCATTTCTCCAACCATTCAGCGTAATGGTAACAACACTACCTATGACAGGGGAGATAATTCTGACATGATGCTTGGCTTAGAATAGGGAAAACATCGTTTCCTCCATATTCAAGAATAGTTTATGCTTAAATAGGTAAATGAAAAAAACAAGCGATTACAGTTTCTTAAGAACATGCTTCAATTTCTTACTTGACATTGATATAGAATTGGAGGAAATTGGACGAAACAGAAACACTGACTATTTTCAGCTGTACATCAAACGGTTCCACATACATCTAAAGGTGTAAAATCATATCACCAGTTAGAAGTAGGAAGGCAGCGTTAATGTGCCGAATCTGAGACCTGACGCTATCCTTACTGACGTTTCGTGTGTTTTTGTGGCATATAACGAGAAAAACACACTCATAACTTCACTCACTTCCAAGCACGTCTGTGTTCTCTTTCTGTGTGTGTTGAAGGTTATACAACTGTTCAATATCAGACGGGACATATTCACTTACTGCTATCGGCACCCAACACACTGAGCGACTGCAATATTGTAGAATCTGTTATCTGAGGAATGGCCACTGACGTGGGGAGCCTACTTTCGGTTTTACCACCGCCTACACTCGATGGTGCCAAACGCTGCCGCTAGCCTTACAGTGTTATTGTGTATTTATCTAACTAGGGCTAAGTAAACATCAGGATTATGACTAGCTCGTATTGAAGGAATAACCGCAACGACTGCTTCATTCCTTGTGTTAGAAATACAGCATAAACTTGTGTCGTCTTTTGACGAGGAGAAACTCGTATTCCTACATCATCCCATAATACACACACCAGAGGTGTACTCACGTGTATACTTTACTGCGGAGTTACTTACTCTTTGTAGTGCAGATCCATTCTAACAACGATAACCGGATCACGCGCTGGTACCTTCCAATACTATACTCCTGTATGTGTATCTACCTTTTTATGTCACGTGATAAGTGAAACGCAGATAGAGGCATTTCACTTTTTTAAAGTCCAGCGTATGTTTTCATCCATTTGATGGCATTTTGTTTACAACAGTTTGCATTGTTTCAGGGCCTGATGAGTCGAACCATGAAGATGTGAACGTGTTCCTAGAACCCAATTCGCAGTGACGTGAGGACGGACGGACATCTTATCGACATAGGAACAGACACAGTCCACTATGGTAACTAGCCAACAATTGACCATCACCCTGACAGGAGGAGGACCTTGGGGGTTTCGGCTGATCGGTGGGGAAGAATTCCCATTGCAAATAGCAAAGGTAACTATCTTGTTAATTGTGAAAATGACATGACGTTAAATACAGCATGAAAATTCCTCCAAGGAAGTACGACAGGGTCTAGGACTTACGCAACTAAACCAGTCACTAGGTTATTACTAAGCTGTTTAACTGCTTGCTTTGATGTTGGAGGGTCAACACCAATGACAACTGTCATTTAGAGATGCATACATGAGTAGGCTGCAAAAGACATGTTGTCGGTTTTAATGGCTATGGCAGTGTCGCAACTTTCAGTTGTTGACAACCGGAAGTTTACTAGCAAAACCGGTGAAGCGGGACGGGAATACCCTCTTACTTTTGACCCATTTTGAATCTGCCATCGGATATTAAAATCTATTAAAACTGTACATTTTCCAAAGTTATGTAGAATCTACATGTAGTTTTCATTCAGTAAAATCTGTCAACAATGATACAATTAGATTACTCAGAGGCACAAACGGGAGGAAAAATATAATGTGAAACAGTTGCCGATTGACTGATTTAGTTGCGTTAGTCCTCACTGGTATATTAGTTCAGCAATTAGATCATTTGTAATGTATATGTATGTTTGCTTTGTAGACCGGATTACTTCCCTTTGGAGTTATGTTTACATTGATTTGTTTCCGTGCTTACTTTGCACTTTTGACATATTTGTATTGTTTATTGGATATTTTTACATCGCTTTGTTTTTTACCTTTACCGAGATTCGTTCTAAATATTTTTTCGCTAAATAATTGTTATGCTTACTTTGTTTTATACATGTAGATGTATACTAATGTTGCTTTTGGAATGTTTACAAAAGGTAATTTGATGCAGCTTTTTTTTTAAAAAGGTGATATGTATCATAGTGTTATCTGCCATAGTTAGTGTTATGGTGTTACTAAGTAGCATACTCAGTATAGTGTTGTTGTTTATCATTTATGTACTAGTTGATGTATGTCGCGATATTCTATTCAATATGAAATCACCGAAACAAGCTTTTAAGATCTCAGTTGAAATTGAAATGAAACGTGTATTTATTACCTTACCAAGTATGTAAGTGTCCATCAACAAGTTTCCAATATCAACACAGACCTGAGTCAGGTGATATAACAGGAGGTGATGCAGAACGATCAATACATCGTACTGTGATCATAGGATCGATATTGACACATGTGATGGGCTCATTCTCTATTGATATATTGTATGTGGCTGGAATGTTTTGTTAATATACCTTTTATTCATTTACTGTGAAATGTTAGGTTAATCAATGAAAACAAAATGCATTTTTTTTCTATTGTAAGAAGTAACATTTTTTTTATTAATTGCACACGAAACTGACCAACTAGAGAGAAAGGTTTATCGTGAAAAACACAATTGTCCACTCTGACATCATAATTGCCCGACGGTTTCCCATTGTGACATCGATATATACACGATAATTTTGTTTGACGATTTGGAAAAATATGATAAATGGAATATTCTTGGTATTTTAATGAATAAATCAAACTTTACATTTTTCACTCTTTAAATTATTTCAAAATGTTTATCCTTATAGCGGTCGTGGTCATTTTATGTTGATAATCTATCTTGGTGATATCTAATGGTTTCACATTGAATACCATATATATATTTAAATAATATGACAGAATACCGATAATTTTCAATGGTTCAAAGCACGGGTGGAAATATCAGTATATAAGTATCGTTATGATTTGTCGATACTTTATTTGTGATTGAACAATTTGTATAAATGTTTCATTAATTTTTCATTTTGATAATTTCTGATATTTCAGCGGTACAAATAAAATAAATCGATAAATGTTGTTGAAATCTATATTGATATCTGCTAGTATATTATAGCCTTACATTTGTATATATAGATATCTGTCATACCCGTAAAGTGATCTATTTATATGGCTGTCATGGTAACCTACATGTTGATGTCAGCTGTGTTACTCTTATATAATGTTGATACCTGCCGTTGGAATGCAAGAAGACGTCTGTCGTAGCGACGTATGTAGAAAACCTGCCGTGGTAATTGTTAGTTTGCTCGGGGTTAAACGTCCTGGCAACAGCCAAGGTCATATGGGGACGGGTGTCTTGGAAAAACACAACAACCAAGGTAATATGGGGTCGGCTGTCTTAGGATACAAAACAGCCAAGGTCATATGAAGACGGGTGTCTGGGGAGACACAACAGCCACGGTCATATGTGGACGGGTGTCTGGGGAGACACAACAACCAAGGTCATATGAAGACGGGTGTCTAGGGAGACACAACAGCCAAGGTCATATAGGGACGGGTGTCTGGGGAGACACAACAGCCAAGGTCATATGGGGACGGGTGTCTGGGGAAACACAACAACCAATGTCATATGAAGACGGGTGTCTGGGGAGACACAACAGCCAAGGTCATATGGGGACGGGTGTCTGGGGAGACACAACAACCAAGGTCATATGGGAACGGGTGTCTAGGGAGACTACGGCCAAGGTCATATAGGGACGGGTGCCTGGGGAGACACAACAACCAAGGTCATATGGGGACGGGTGCCTAGGAAGACAACAACCAAGGTCATATGAAGACGGGTGTCTGGGGAGACACAACAGCCAAGGTCATATGGGGACGGGTGTCTGGGGAGACACAACAACCAAGGTCATATGAAGACGGGTGCCTAGGAAGACAACAACCAAGGTCATATGAAGACGGCTGCCGAGGAATATTCTGCAGATTAGAAAGAGTAGAGAAGCCAGATAAGAAAAACATTAGAACCAATCCTTGTAAAGAGGGGATAAGATCAGTTTAGGTTTATTCATTGTCCCCAAGCAGAAGTCACAGAAGATGAACTCCCTATGCTGCCGGGGACTCACATTAGTCGCCTCTGACATACTGTGGGGGAAACAGCAGGCCTCTTCTTTCCCCGAGCCTACAGGAGTCTGTGGTAATCAATGTTTGATATCAGTAGCAATACATAATATATGTCGAAGTGATATCAGAACCACCTTAAAACGCGTTCATTCTTATTGCTAAATCTCTATGGTGTTTTTTAGCAGGCTGCTGCTGTGTATAGTCTGGTACTCAATAGCCTGTTGGAAATGTTTTAGACATATAGATGTGTTTCATATCATTTTGATGCAAACCAGCTCAATTAGCTTTCACATAGAACATATGTTTGGCACGCTGTTATAACATTCACATGTCACGTGTACCCAAACATTACATTAAGAAAGTGCTTTACAATACAATTCATTCTTAATAGCTTACGTCTTCGAAATCATGATACTAACCTAAATAAATACACAAAGATTTATTTTCATAAATCGAAACAAGTAAATAATGCTGATATGAATCAATGATTCATTAATAGAGTAATGTAAAAGTTGTTGATTATTGATAAACAAAAAACAAGTAAAGTATTTCGATAAGTCCTTGTAAAGGTGAGGGCCGATACATATGTAATCTGGGGTGTCTGTGTACATCTGTTGTACATCTCATCACCAGCAAGTATGTAATAATATCAGTAATATATCAGTGTGTTTGTGATGGGCAGCATCTGACGTATTCTCACCAGGTGTATATATATCTTACACTACGTCGCACGCCATGGTCGTATGCACTGTAGTCCAAGCAGCCTCCAAGTACCTATCACACCATGGGCGCGTGTACTGTGGTCGGAACAAACCACGAACTATACTGTATAGTGCGTAACCACACCATGGGGCAGTGTTATGTTAAATGAACACTCTCAATTTAGCACCTTCATTTTGTATGACGGTTCATCTTGATTTGGGTTTTTTTGGACGGTGCTTTGTCTGTTCGCATTGCAAAACAAAAACAAAAATAACGTGTTTTTTTTTGTTTTTTACCTTGTTGAAATTGTATTTTGTTCTGTTTGGAGTTTGAACATGTGCGATGCTTTGCAAGAAAATAAAAGAACCGTCTAGGTATATTCTCTCATTTTCTCATGTGTTTTAATGGTAAGGAATGTATTAAAAAGCATTATTGTGGTAATTAGTTGGGAACAAGTTAAACTTTAGTTGTAACTATAACGTCTGGTAGATGTACCTACCGAATGAGTACGAAAAGCTAGTGTAAAGAGTACTTTCCGATTTTCTTTAAACTACAAGAGCATGATATGAGTAACCCAGGTAAACCGATAAAAGAAGCTATACACATACCATACAAAGACCTTTATTTTGGCGTTATTGATATGCTTACAGGAAGTTCAGGTGATACATTGAGCTAGTCATGTAACACGGCGAATGACAAATATGTGGATTTAATAAATACATAAGACTGTGTCACCCAACACATCCATGGTACTACGGCTGGTTGGAGTGTTTTGTTACAGTATCACTTTTTGCAATACCGTGTAGGTGAGATATTCAGGTAGACACTAAAACACTGGGATGTGTAGGGCGACACTTCCCCTCTGTGTCGGTGTCACACAGGTAATAGTGGTCGATGGTAGTAGACTTATCGGTGCTGTTTCTATTTTGTTACAACTGTTTGGATAGAGAAAGAACTTTCAGGTAAACATTTTATTTTATACATTCGAGTTTTAAAAGCACCCGTATCTGTAAATTATCACATATGTTCACGTTATCTATTTGTTTTAATATATCATTTTGGTGAACATGTATGGCCAAGCGATTTATATGATTGTAGCAGTTATAAATTCATTTTAATTTCATTTTTCTCTATGATGCATTCTGCTTATATCGATTCATTTTCATATACTGTTGATATGTCTTACCTTTATGGTTAGTCAGAGTGATGAGTTGATTTTTCATCATTCATAATTAAAGAAATACAATTGTTCACTATTTATATTTTTAATGAGTTGATGAGCATGGTGTAGGAGAAGAGCTGTATTTGTTATTTGATGAGCATGGTGTAGGAGTATAGCTGTATTTGTTATTTGATGAGTGTCTTTAGTTGTACTTGATGAGATTGTCTTTAATTAGTATGTTATTTATTAATATTATTCAGTTGATGCGTATGTTTTAATTTTAATGTGAATAGTAATTATCATGAGTATAAATATGATGAGTATGTTTTTCAGTATTTATTTGAGATGTGTTTTGATGCTTTTATCGTGAAGAATATTATTTTTTTATGGTTATTATAATTTCATGTTCCCTTTTTTTGTAAATTTCTCATAGTGAAAAAAAACACTTACATCATTTAAAAAACTACAGAATACCAGAGAATAAGAAAACTATAATTTGAACTCAAAATCTGTGGAAATAGTGCAAAACATGACATAAGCTTAAGATATTTTTTCAAGTACCGTTGATAATATGAGGCAAAATCGTGCATATGTTATGTGCAATATCCATACGTTTCCTTTGTTGGCAATAATCAACAAATAATCAACATATCCATCAAAGACACATCTGGTGTATGTGTTTTATCACTAGGTAAAATTGAGTATATAGATCCATTAATAGGGGGGGGGGGGCTGTTATGGCGTTTTCTTTGTCACCATTTGTCAGTATAACCTTTTTCGCTCTGTAACCTAACTGCGGGAGTTGTACTTGGTAAACGGTAGATACCTACATGTATCTGTCATTGGTCAAAGTTCCTGGTTATTCAAACTAAACATCATTCGATACAATTGACTTACGGTTTCAACTTCATAACTTTACTGTTTCTGAATCTTAAAAAGGGTGGTTCAAGATAAAAAAAAATAAAAGACGTGTTATCATAGTTGCTTTAATCACCTCTATATCTGATCTGTATATCTGAAACTACTTTTCTGTATTTAGTATTTGGTGTTAAATAATTGCTTCATTTATTTTGATTTGACAAATGTTCATATTGTCCGACGAATATAACGATAACATGGTCCAAGATTTGCACTGGTTCAGAAGAAACACATGTCTGTTTGACAGAAAGGTTACAACAGAGCGGTCTGTTTGACAGAAAGGTTACAACAACAGAGCGGGTAATGAAGTTTGTCTAATTTTTGAGACAATCTGTCTCTTTATTATGACACATGTATGAAAATATCAAATAACAACATTTGAGACGGAGAAAAAGAGATACTTTAAAATATAGTTATGCTGATGTTAACACAACCCCTCGGACGGATGGGTGCCGAAGACTAGTGATGAAAAATCAATCTTAAGATGGTGCAACAACGTAAACAAAATAATTATATTTCAAGGACAAAACTTTAAACACAGTTGTGGTGGCTTCGACCGTAGCTTAAATATAAAACTGTTTAAATATATCTTAAGTGCTTTATCAACACTACGATTATTGGATATGTTACATTATGTTACTATTATATCAAATTACTTTAAGCACATATACATATAAGTTGTATGTGTATTTTCTACAGTTCACGATCTTTGTGTCCTATCGGGCACTATCAATCGCGATGGAGCCCACATTTCCAGCACGTTTTGCAGAAAAAAGTAATGTTTAATTTCTCAGAAGCTGCCCAAGTATGCTACATTGAAAGGGCAACTTTTAACAAGTATACGACACGAGTGAGAAGTTGGGGATATGTTCATCACATCCTATTTATCTGACCAAAATTGTTTACGTTTCATCTGTGGACCATCATCCATTACCTTTAACATTTCAGCGCGCAATAATAAAATTGTATTAGTCTATTTTATCCCACTATGAATCCATTTGCATCGGCGGCAGTAACGAAATGATAATACAACTATGTTAAAGAGTTCATTTAAAGTAACAATCTCATTCGTAGTCCATGTTCGTTGTTTGACCTGTAAAATCATCCTAGGTCAGGTCAAAGGTGATTAACAAAAAACGGATTGAACATTACAGTAATACAACTGCTACTAAAAATGCATCTTTATCAGTGATGGAACGCACATAGTAACAGAATAATCTTTGCTGCACACGTTTTGCAGAATGTTCCCGGCTGACATTCTCATAGATGGCTAATACTTCATTGTGTATGCTACAAAAATGTGTCTAGATGTTGCAAAATGCGTTCTGGAAATCAGGCGTGCTAACCTAGATTCACATAGAGGAGATAACAGCAAACTAACACTTTTTTTATAAAATGTGTTTGCATATCTTACAAGAAATGTGTATGCTTCAAACATCCTATCACACAGACGCTCAAATAGAAGTTTATACTCTCCCAGCCTCCAAGTATTATTGCAGTTTATCTTTTTCCGATAAGCAATGTTTTTGTTGCCATGAACGTTAGAACTGTTGCCTTTTTGTGTACATAAATATATAGTTCAGCTCTACTACACTGGAGATCCACATGGGGTCATTCGCTAGGTAGAACTATTCCCTTCCTTTTTGTTTTTAAAACGAAGGTTTTTCGATTTTAATCCCCCTTCTATATTTTACGCTGACATAAGAGATATGTTTATTGTTTGTAAGAGTTATCTCCCATATTTTTTAATCATAGCTGTTTGATAATTTATAATTGCTTACCTGATATCATTTTCTTTACCACACATTACGTCATTTATTCATTCTTAAAATATTTGTTGTAGGTGACTGAGTGTGATATTTCGTTCGACAAGTTACATGTCATATTTTCATATACAGTGTTTGTTTCTTATAGATAATTTTTGCTGATTGCTGACTGGAAAAAAAACATGATTAAAAATTACATTTGCATATTTTTCAGAGGTATGATCCTAGGTGTCTTATACGACTGATAATATTGGTGTTTCTCTCACTGACACCTGTTTACCAACAGTGATGCACTGGTAATTTACTGTAGCAACCCACTCATATGGAGAAGCTGCTGGAAACATCATAGATATTTGACAATTTTCCAAATTTTTAATCACGAACATGTTGCAATCATATCATGTGTTAACAGCTGCGAAAAATAACTATTTGAATTATTTAAACATTTCAAGTGATGCTTGTCGGATTTTTAAAAGTTCATGACGACACGTGAGTTAAGAAGTTCGAGGTTATAATGATTTACAGAACGATCAATAGTTTTATGACATTAAACACTGTGACATGTAATTGCATTGTTCATCATACAAGGAAGGTTCCATGCTCGGAACTTATGTTTTCATAATCCAGACAGCTCGCATGTGCCATGGTGTCTACTGTCAAAACGCTTTATCATGGCATTACGTGTGTACTGTCATAACATCATGTACCTCATACACATAGCGAGATTTTTGTATCGAACAAAAATGATAAGATGGATTTCCTCCGCCAGAAATATGAAGTTTTCTCTTCGGTGCTGATTTTGTTATAGTAACGTCTTTGTAATGTTCGTTAAATATGTCGATTTTTTATTAATGTTTGTACAAATCTACTGTGCACAAGTTGTGTTTTATGTGGTTTAAGCTAGATATGTGCGAACCACGCTGATGTGCAGTCACGTGATGTCGATGTTTGAGAGATTTCAGATTTTTAATTGAGTTGTTTAGTTTTTTATTCGTATCAGGACTTTCTATAGAAATGTCCCTCCATTGGGCCTCGTGGGCTTTTTGGGGGATCTTGGTCTTCCAGTTAAACAGTACATATTTGAATATCAATATTAGAGTAAAGTTAGAACATGCTTTTTATCCTAATAACTGTATTCTGACATTGTATTGTTACAGAGGTACTCCAAAGTATGAACTACACATTTATTTTATCATGTTGCTATGACAACGTTTTCTATGGTAACATTGGTTCATTATTGTGTATACACGAAGATGTACTGCTGTCGTATATTCTTAGTAGTTTGCTGCGTTTGACAGTCTACATGAGAAATAGCTTGCAAGGCTTTCGTTTTCTACAGTTAACCGCGCTGGTAGCAACCATCATGAATTCACTTGTTATCTTTCAAAGATGCATGTAACGCAAATCCTGCTTTGAGTTTACAATATGCATGACAGACATTCAAAAGTTTCTGGACGACGTCATATCTAAATGTTATACATTACCTCATATGTATTAAAATAAAGTTACAGTACAGTGAGTCTGACTGTCATCCATTCTAACCACACTCGGAATCTAACAGTTACACCATGTCTGATTGATAGTTATTCAGTGGGAAACTAACAATTATAACAAGAATCTCCTCGGTTTTTGGTGTCATCGCTGACATTCGCTTTTCTCTAAGTGTTCTGATTTTCTGTTGTATATTAAGTCTTTGGGATATAGAGTTATGTAGAAAGTGGGACACATATATATCTCCATTACTCTCAATGTTTGAATCGTTTTTCTGTTGCAGATCCGCAAGAGAAGCAAGGCATGCTCTGGTGGCCTCCAGGAAGGTGACACGGTGGTCTGCATCAATGGCGTCTCTATGCAGGGCAGGTCTCACCCCGACGCCATGTACGAGGTGGACAACGCTGGAGAAAAACTCAACATAGCGGTCCAGAGGTACTTGTTAAGCAACATCACAATCCATAGGCCGCCTCGGAATTTAGATGCAATGTTCATTTTCTGTCCGTGACTCCATTCGTTAATTATACAACCCTCATTGTCATAAATTTTATATCACAAAATTCCAATTCACAACAGGCATCAGCCGAACGTATTATTGTTTTTATCTTAAAACAATGAAATGCCATCGATTTTGTCATGCAATATTCCAGGAATGCAGAGGAGTATGTGAGTGTAACCCCTGGTTCATTGACCAAACATAAATACAAACGGAAGTCCTACTGATATACATTCCCTTTACTTTACTCTATTCATTAATGTTGACACTTTGTGTTAAAACACACCTAGTGCTATATATAATGCGGTGGTTCTTTTGGCATTCATTATATCATGTTAATATAGATCCTTGCCCAATGGTTTATGCTTATTCACTCAATCATCAAAACAAGTAGCCAGAAAAGTAAATACACACTTTGCTACCGTATCACGTTTCGAGCTATGGTATCTAGAACATATGAGCCCTGAGACTTCATCTTTTTTGGAACGAATTACTTTGAGCTAATATCAATGTGCCCTTTTTGTATAAATAACAATTTTTTTCATATTTTTGTTTTTTATTTTTACTCCAAAAGCATTTAAGGACAGATGAAATATGCACAAAATCGCCAAAATCAGTTCGTTTCTCGGACGTATTTGCATTATTAAGCATTTGAGGACACAAACGAGATCCATAACTCATATTTTAGCAATACTTATTCAATCAAGTTGTCTTGGAGAGATTTCCCCAACAATAAGCATAGTTGTAATTTTTGTCTTTAATTTCTTATCGAATTTGTTTACAAAATAAATGTTCACAATCTTAATTATGTGGACATAAAATGTTTTGATAAATACATGTTATTACCTTAATCCGTTAATGATAAGAATAACGCACGGTAATATAAGGGTATGATAAAGCAGACAATTTCCCTACTTTGACTCACACGAGATTTTACTTAATACGGTGGTGTCTTTTGTAAATCAAGATGTAGATCAAAATTACTGGAAATTCATATCTGAAAATCGAACCCTTCGTTCGTTCAACATTTATAGTTAAGCTGTTCGCTGCCCTTTCGAGATTGCATGACTTTCATGATTGAGTAATAATCTTATTTGATTCCTGAAAAGTATACATCGTCATTTGACATTGATTGTGTGGTAATCATTGTTATCTTTGTTACCACAGGGAAGGAGGGTCATTCCAACCTCTTCAGCTAGTCGAGCAAAGAGCACAGCAGCCTGTGGCAGCACCCATGCCGATGAGCAATGGGTATGGAGGAGCACCTGGGCCAAAACCTGTCTCAACCTCTCAGACTTTTCGGGATGGCAAAACTACGACCAACGTGGTGACCGGAACTTATCAACAGACATCTGGAGGCGGCAGCCACCACACCAAGGGATTCGTTAAACAGGTAGTACAGACACAACCAGGGGCAGTGACACGCCAGCAAACGACCACTCGAGTCACCTCCTTCTCTAACCAGGCGTCTAGCAACGAGAGCCCCGTAAGGTTTCAAATCAAGAACCTCCGTAACGAATTCAAGGAGAATTATACTCCGATGATATTCGGACAAGGAACGGAACACACGTATGAAGACTATATGCGGCCCGACGACACAGTCCGTATGCCTCGTGTGTTCATGGTGCGGGACATCAAGGGAACCATTTCCGGGCAGTCCGAGCAGCAACCTAACTACCTTCCCGATGCCATGAACCAGCCGAAGGTACCAAGACCTTTACCACCAAAAGCACCGAAGCCAGTCCGAATGGCACCGGAACAACCTCAATTCAAAGTTCCAGATCAGGTACCACTTCCGGAGTATAAACCAGCTCCTATTCCGGAACCGGTTATACCACAGGCACCACCGCCGCCACTTCAACCACATGAAGTGCCGGAGCCATCAGATCCTGTTTCTTACTACCCGCAGGATGAGCCTCTGTTCTTCCCGCTACCACAGGCACCTTTTGTTAATTTTGACGCGCATGCTTACAACGAACAGATCAGATCGGGAAATTACAATGACGCAGGTGACTACGAAGAAACGCCAGAGGAAATGGAAGAAAGGTTTAAAGGAAAGTGGCCTATTTTTGCACCAAAAGTAGAAATTCATTATGACGAAGAATTTTTACAAAATGGCATGCAGAATGGTTTCATCTTAGAGAGACCAGATATACTTCCCCTTGATCTCAGCCGGAAGTTGAGTGGCGCTGAGATGGACAGCGACCCATATACACCAGGAACCCCCGAGTCGTCCGGTGTACGAAAGAAGAGTGAGTACAGCTCTGTTAAAGTGTTGCGCTTGCAGTGGTTTTGCCGCCTCAATATCTATGATGCATGGTTTGCTTCAATACTACCCCTATGTTTACATCTTTACAAGTTCGCCTTATTAGTCCGAAAGATATAAAAAAAACATGTTCATAACTTCTATGTTATCGTGATGCCCTTTGGCAGTTTAATGCGAATTTCGATCTGAAAAAGAACCATAAACAAAAAGTACATTAACAGCAATTTAGACAGAGTAAGCTATTGTCCTCACACAAATGCCCGGTAATGTGTGACTGTTAATAAGTTTGATCTAATAATAGGATTACCTCCAAGGGGTGTGGTTTCCTATACCTTGTCAGCTTTCACATTGGGTACAGCGTTAGGTGCATATTGTTCATATCGTTTCCCGATCATGATTACTTACTTCATATGTTCTTTTTAAAGAACGCCGTCATTAATAGGTACAATGAGACTGGGTCAGTTTTGTTAGGATAATGAAGTGTGTGTGGTTCAGCAGTAGGTTCGTGTGATGCCTTGCAGCCTTCTGTCTGTTAGCTTGGTGAATGATGCCACTCTCCGCTATTTATTCGTAGCTATCCCGTGCTGCTGACTTGAGGCGTGCTTGGTAGATAGTAAATTATGTGTTAAATTGCTGTCATGGTTACGGTTGTTGCCAGGACTTAACAATTAAAACAGTCCAACTCATTTTATTCTCTGTATTACAATAACAAATGCATTTTAAACAAATCATTTTCTTTTATTTTGGCTGTAAAATTTTATGTCATAATCCTCGGGTATGTAGCCTATCTAGATAAACATATGCAAATCATCGAACATGGCAACATGGCCAAAGCTCTAATACCTGAGATAAAATATAACACACAATGCTATGTGCTATCATTGTTGTAGCTATCGGATGTCCGTCTGTTGCTGGTCATGTTTAACGTATCCTTGTAATTGCATTTCAGCTGTTCACTTTTCGAGCTTCCCGATATTAAAAAGCTGCTGTTTTGCTTAATGTTTTTTTTATATTAATCTATATGGAATATTTATTATCTCAATATTAAGATGAAACATAAAAAGAAAATAAAAGAGTTATTTAACTTGGTTTACAAATTCTACTCCATGGATTAATACTGAAGTCTTACATTTCAATAAAAACGATTAATTAAAAACACAAATTTGATTGCTAATACTTTAAAAGGACTTGTTTTGATAAAGCATTTGATATTTACTTGACACACACGAAAATATCAATACCACAATTTAAGAATATATATGTGGTATCTATTGTAACTGTATTACGTGGTATATATAGTACCTGTATTACGTGGTATCCATAGTAACTGTATTACCTGGTAACTATAGTATCTGTATTACGTGGTATCTATAGTATATGTATTACGTGGTATCTATAGTAACTGTATTACATGGTATATATAGTAACTGCATTACGTGGTATCTATATTATCTGTATTACGTGGTATCCATAGTAACTGTATTACGTGGTATCTATAGTAATTGTATTACGTGGTATATATAGTAACTGTATTACTTGGTATCTATAGTAACTGTATTACGTGGTATCTTTAGTACCTATATAACGTGGTATCTACAGTAACTGTATTTCTTGGTATCCATACCGTTATGACCATAACCTGTATATTTTTCCTTTTCACTTTGGCTGATCTGTGTTTTGTGGCGATCACAGAAGCACACCTAGATCCATATGTAGCATTCAGTGAGTATTTATAAATTAAACCACTACTAGCACTCCGAAAACAAGGGTTGTATGAATATTCCTCGATTTATTTACTTTCACAAATTTAAATTATTTTCTCAATGATTTTTATCCTTTTTTTCCTTTACCTCCCCGTGTTCGTTGCCGATAACAGAGGAGAAATACTATAGTGAGTATGTCCAGGGAAGAATTGATGTCGTACCGTCTCACTAACATCTCGTCCAATTCATCATTACTAATTATATTATTTATTGTATTTTCATTTTCTCAAGAAAACTAAGATTGTTAAGGGGTGACTACGAGCTTTCTGCTACGCTGCCTCACGTGGCTGTATAGAGGCAAACGGCTTCGTTGGTTTATAGGTTCAATGATCTGGAACTTATGTCCTTTGTTATAACGTCTCTCTACACTTGTCATTTGTAGCGAAGACTGAATTTCGAACACAACCATGGTGATAAGAAATAAATGATGAAAGAGTAGACCGTTCCAGCATCAACGCAGATTTGATGTTAACCACCCTTACGCTTTCACCTCTTACGTGGAATTCCAAAGATAACGAATAACTGCACAGACAAATATAACACCATACTAAAGGACGGGTACTGGTTCATAGCTATCAGCTTGATAAACAGTAATGACATTACATTAAGATAAACAGTATATTTCGACGTCATAATAAAAAAATACAACAAGAGAATACCGAAATATAAAAAAAAAAAAAAAATGGAACTTCAGAAATCAATTAATCTTGGGCAAAATGTGGACAAAGGACAGATTTACGCGGAGATCATTGAAAAGTAAAAGGAGAATAAGACCAGGTGATCCGGAAGGAAATCGTCCTTTTGAGCCGTAAAGTGATGATTTTACAATTAACGATATTAAACAAGATACAATAATTCATTAGGACCATTCTACAGAGCACTCCTCCATACACTCTCATCCGTCAGGGTCGTATGGCAAAATTCCAATGAAAACTATCAATTTATTGATTAACATGGATGCTTTGTCCCTCTAATTAATTTTGGATAGCTTTATAAACTCAAACATGTACTCGTAGTTTCGTACATATAATTGCTGTAAACACAAACTATAAGTAAACTTTGTTTATTGTTTATTGATAATAGTAAGTTTATACCAGATTAAATACAATAAAATGTGTAGGGTTCGAAGAAGTCGACATTGGTCAGTGATCCAAACAGTTTACAGATTTGTTTATAAGAATTTAAGGATGAATACAACTCGTTTGCTTCCTGAATGCCTTACCAACAATGTATGGTCATTTTACTGGCGTCATTTGCACCGTGCATTGAGTGATTGTATTCGTTGCAATTTCTGAAGCAAAAGATTTATTTTCGGTCGATAGAGAGAGAAAGAACAACTCAGGAGATCGTCAAGAATGATTATCAATGGAAATCGCCATTATCCAAGTTAATCACTCAATATAATTTTATATTGTGGGGATTATTTTTGTGGTAGATTTTCAAAGAGAAGAAACCATTTTTTTCATGTTAAATAGAAATCTTGCAATTAAATCAGAATACGGATTTGATCACTGTTCTGACGATGTTTTTCTGACATTATCAACTTATCTTATAACCATTGGCGTTAGAGCGAGCGTACATGATATGATACACGAATGCAGTGTATTGTAGTGACAGCTGCAACTGATTTATTTAATCGCATTATTGCGTTTATTGTTACATCATCAATGTTGCAGGTTCAATTAGGACATCAATATTTAGCGTATGGTGTGACTTATCCTAAGACATCATTACAAATTGCTAAGTATGATGTCATCATGTTCTGTGTTGTTATCAAATAACATGTCATCCTCTGAAGATCCTTGAAAGACGCGAAGGCACTATGGTTTGCCTTCTTCTTAGGGGGTAGGGTTGTCAAAAGGGTTTGCTTTTTAATTTTTATTGCTTATATAAGGGTATTTTATTTTTATAATGTCTGTTGCCTGTTTTGTTTTGTAATCGATTCAATGTTACATTTATAATGTATTGGACTTGCATTTCAGCATATGTATAAGTTTATGTAGTATATATAAGCACATGTATGTATATACAATATATATATTGAATGTTCCGTTATACTAACTGAGACATTGATAATGATGCCATTAGTTTAGCCAGTTTGATATGACTGCAAGTTAATTATGACAATCCATTGCGTTATTTCTATTCATTAATACCAGTCTGTTCCTAGTATGCGGTCCTGGACCGTTATATTGCCGTTTTGACATTAAAAACGTTTCTATAATTGAATGTGTTAGATAAGTATTTTCAATAACTTTCTACTTATCTGCACTATGCAGCCTGATGTATCAAATGATAATTGTTTTGCATAACTTACATATCCTGACTTTCTATTTCCATTCCAACCCTTCCTACCACCACCACTACCACATTACCTGGACAATTCCCGACCACAGAAGAAGACAGTAAGTATATAGTTCTTGTTAAACGTAACTGTCTTACGTCATGCACATATGTACGTACAGGGACGTCACGGTATAGTCTAGCTTCGTCAATTTCCTTTGTACTGAAACTGTCATGTACGTGACTGTACGATCTACGTCAGTGCCATATCTACGTCACTGTTCCTTTCTACGTCACTGTTATCACTACGTCACTGTACCTACCTGTTCCACGTCATTGTCCTAAGTCACATTCCCCGTCATGTTAAACAAGTCTGTGCACATTTAGCATGTCTTCCTCCTGTATTATCCAAAATATTCTGTTTCAGTCTCCTTAACTGCCGCCATCGGTACAAAATACAGGAAAACCTCATATACTGCCGTCATCATTAAAGACAACGTAAACCTGTTATACTGCCGTCATCATTTAAGACTAAGTAAACCTGTAATACTGCCATCATCAGTAAAGACTACGTAAATCTGTTATACTGCCGTCATCAGTAAACACTACGTAAACCTGTTATACTGCCGTCATCAGTAAAGATTACGTAAACCTGTTATACTGCCGTCATCAGTAAACACTACGTTAACCTGTTATAGTGCCGTCATCAATAAAGACTACGTGAACCTGTTATACTGCCGTCATCAGTAAACACTACGTAAACCTGTTATACTGCCGTCATCAGTAAAGACTACGTAAACCTGTTATACTGCCGTCATCAGTAAACACTACGTAAACCTGTTATACTGCCGTCATCAGTAAACACTACGTGAACCTGTTATACTGCCGTCATCAGTAAAGACTACGTTAACCTGTTATACTGCCGTCATCAGTAAACACTACGTGAACCTGTTATACTGCCGTCATCAGTAAACACTACGTAAACCTGTTATACTGCCGTCATCAGTAAACACTACGTAAACCTGTTATACTGCCGTCATCAGTAAACACTACGTGAACCTGTTATACTGCCGTCATCAGTAAAGACTACGTGAACCTGTTATACTGCCGTCATCAGTAAACACTACGTGAACCTGTTATACTGCCGTCATCAGTAAACACTACGTAAACCTGTTATACTGCCGTCATCAGTAAACACTACGTGAACCTGTTATACTGCCGTCATCAGTAAAGACTTCATGACCCTGTTATACTGCCGTCATCAATAAAGACTACGTGAACCTGTTATACTGTCGTCATCAGAAAAGACTACATAAACCTGTTATACTGCCGTCATCAGTGAAGACTACGTACACCTGTTATACTGCCGTCATCAATAAATACTACGTGAACCTGTTACACTGCCGTCATCAGTAAAGACTACGTGAACCTGTTATACTGCCGTCATCAGTAAACACTACATAAACCTGTTATACTGCCGTCATCAGTAAACACTACGTGAACCTGTTATACTGCCGTCATCAGTAAACACTACGTAAACCTGCTATACTGCCGTCATCAGTAAACACTACGTGAACCTGTTATACTGCCGTCATCAGTAAACACTACGTAAACCTGTTATACTGCCGTCATCAGTAAACACTACGTGAACCTGTTATACTGCCGTCATCAGTAAACACTACGTGAACCTGTTATACTGCCGTCATCAGTAAACTCTACGTAAACCTGTTATACTGCCGTCATCAATAAAGACTACGTGAACCTGTTATACTGTCGTCATCATTGAACACTACGCGAACCTGTTATACTGCCGTCATCAGTAAACACTACGTGAACCTGTTATTCTGCCGTCATCAGTAAACTCTACGTAAACCTGTTATACTGCCGTCATCAGTAAACACTACGTTAACCTGTTATACTGCCGTCATCATTTAAGACTACATAAACCTGTTATACTGCCGTCATCATTTAAGACTACATAAACCTGTTATACTGCCTTCATCAGTAAAGACCACATACACCGGCTGTTTTAAAACTATTTGAATTCGATTTTCCGTGCTATAGTTTCGACCCTCTTGGGATCAAATCGCGTCGTTCCGATCAGACCTATGTTTAACCAATCATACCCGAATGATGATGATACTGATTACACTGTAGGCGTTCCGATCAGACCTATGTTGATACTGATTACACTGTAGGCGTTCCGACCGATGTTTGACCAATCATACCCGAATGATGATGATACTGATTACACTGTAGGCGTTCCCTATATTGGTGTATTGTGTCCGCTGTTAAGATGGTATAGCTGTATATTTATAGAAATGTGTATTTGTAAATATATATAAGCATGGTTTGCAACACGATTACTTCGAAAATATGTGTATAAATTTGCATTACGGAATATGTTACTACTCAAGTGTCGGCATGGCCGATACCATCCTAATTGTCATAATAGGAATTTCAATTATTAGACATTTGACATTTGTAGTAAAAAAGGATTGTTGTTTTGAGAAAATTATCTTTTTCTGTAAAATGTGTTTTATGTTCGATGATTTACGCCTTTATTGTATTTAGAATGCTGTCACTAAGACGTGTCTGGTGGTAAGAACGTGTGTTTTTTGGGTTACACTGTATTTCCAGTGTCGGTGTTAGTTGCAGGTTGTCATTATCTACCTCTATACGTTAACCTCTGTCTCAGTGTATTGGTGTTGTCAGGGTGTTACCATTACTAAGAACACAAAGCGCAGAGCTGAGTCCTGATATTTGTTGGTATAAGTGTTAGACGCTGTGGCTTCTCACTTCTCTGTGTATCGTTGGGTTAAGTGGAACGGTTCCAAAGAAATAAATTACAGCCCACATGCACCTTTCAATTATACCCATAGCTTGTATATTGTTGTGTCCTTATTCTTTATCATAACACCTCAGTCCAAGGGCAGATGTAATGTAGACAAACCATAGCAACATCATCATCCTGTTGTATTGGTAGGTGTACAGTTAGTATGAGAAAGTCTTGATAGACCATGCGATGTTCAGAGGTCAATTGTGAAGGTCAAGTCCAAGGTCGTCTATACATAATGCATATCTGCATGTCTGAAGTAATGAGTAGGTAATGGGTTCAGGGGCTGTTACCTGTTTATACGCTAGGATCTACAGCGCTGTGATCTCACCGTAATGATGGTTCGGGCGCACGTGTAATCAGCATGCTTTGTAAGTTTCGGTGTACTGATATTAATTGATCAGCGTTAATTTAAATAAGATACCTGCTATTATGAGATAACATTTCAGTTGTAGATTACCGAATTTTCGCTCAAATCAATTGATATAATGATTGCGCTTTTGAGAACTGGGGCCTGCAACGTGAACACTAGCTAATAACTATGTGTAAATACCGTCCCTTATGTAAAAGTATTCGGTGTTCAAGAGATGGGAGGGTTGAGCCTTATGTTAGCGCGTTATATACGACACTGTATGAGGGATGTAAAACTACCCCATAATTTCCCTTCCTATCAATAGATACAATTAATACATTAAGCTAGTTAGTGCTCAAAGATATGGACATCTGGGTCGAGTTAAAGACACTACCTTTTGTCTTTCTTAATTAGTAACATGCAAATAGATACTAACATTCAGTATCTTGCAATGAAGCACGGCGTGGGAACCCGGTTGGCAATTAGCCAATGCATCACTAGGGAGGTCTGACGTCATAAACTGAGATTATGACGTAAATTGGTTGTAGACGCTCCCCGAGCAACTATATAGCAGTATAACCCTGTGGAATCATATCATTCTCAATGGAAACGTATGATGATATATTTTGACCTTTTAACCAGAGACTAATTCATGCCAATATCTACTATTCTGTGACAAGGTTACACATCTAGGCAAATACATCGGCCTTCTCTTACACGTGTATAAACGGGTAGGCAGTGAGCTGTACTTACAAGTGTATATAACAGTTCAAGGTTATCCTGTAACATATGCATGTTCGCTAACATGCTGACGGAAACTTCCTAGAAACATTTGTATACTAATGTTTTATAGCGGTCCTGATTTTAGTTGGTGTATGCCTCGTTGTTGTTTGTCAAATTACTGTCTTCTCAATGCAAAGTTTGTTACATCACGAACATTGCTAAATAACTAGTTATCGCTAATAGCCTTATACAAGCAGTTAGACGTGGAGAGATGATGAAGTCATTCACGGAGGTTTCACATTCTGTTCTACTTTTATAAACTTAGTGCTCCAAATTCGTCGACAGAGATAGTGTTTGCAAATTTACCATCGATATTTGGGACATCACGATAACTGCTTATACCCTGTAGGCTGTTTAATTGTGACAGGTATTTTGTATAATTAATTCACTTGTTGACCCCGACTATTGACCATTCGTTCCGTACTATTATCCGAATGTGGTCGTTAAAATGCCTCAGACACAACTGAATTAATCACTAAAATATGTAATGCTTACATAGCTGTTTCCTTCTGCTGATAATGGCTCATTGTCACCAACAAAATTCGTTAAGGGGGGAAGTAAAAACGTTAAGGTAACCAGACTTTGTCTGTTGGTACTAATGTCTAGGGCTGCCTATCTTTGTTACTTTGATAAATCTCCGGAGAGGTCAGTATCTACAGTTGGAATGTGAAGGTGTAAAATACTCTCTGTTTGCGATAGTATACAGGTGTATAGTCATGAGACGATGGTCGTTATGCGGGATACTAGTGATTCATCCCCTACCCTCTTTTCTATAGCCACCACTTGGCGCGATCTATCCCACTTATATCTAGTTTTGTTTCCTTAAGACCACTAAAAAAAACAAAATGATGAGACAAAAATACCACTAACAGTAACTCGCTGCGGGACTGATTTTGGTGGTGCTGAAGACATGTTTTCCGTTTTATCGCGTTGATATGACATTGACCTCTGTTACCAATTATATACTTCTATTGGCATCTACCTTTACATGTTAGATTATCCCTCTGTGTGTGCGTGTGTACAATCTCTCGTAATCCGCAAGTCCCACGTAACGTTATAGCGACATTGACCTCGTGCAATTGTCCTATTTCATGGACGTAAATCTTAGACTGGCAGATAAATTTCAATAGTAATAACAGATAAACTATTTGTACCAATTAAGTGGTTTTAATTAATTGATCTGTCACGTGTAACGCTTTGATTATTATACTATGTACAAGTCTGAAGTAGCAGAAGAAAAACAATATCAATCAAAGAAAAAGTGCCATTTGCTAGCTTGGTTTCCCGAATTGATCTCAGAATGTCTACGATATATATATTATATACTTTCGCTGCTGTTATAAACGTTACTGAACAAGTTAAATCATTAACTGACGTGAAATACAGAAAACTGATAAAGCCCCAAACGTGTTGTTAACCAGTCCCTAAGTCATCAGAGCCACTGATGTCGATGGTTATGCAGGCATAGGTGCTTCTAAGAATGTACAGATAATTAAACCTGTAGATAAAGTTATTTATATATAAGTGACCTGTTCAAACATCTCCCTTTAATCCAGGTGTAACAAGGTTGGCTGCTGGCGAAGTGGGCCCTGCATCTCAGTAGGAATGCCAGCACTAGCATTGTTAATTACCAAATTCTTGTGAAGATCTGGAAACTATCACGTTTGATCTTTTTGGTAAACAAGATCGACTAGAAGATAGAGAAATGACGTCAAAAACCAAGTTTGATAAAAGATGTAGCATGTTTCAACAAAATAGTTCTTCCTCCTACTGTGTTTAGAACAGGTTGTTCTAGGAGAGACGGGTTTTGGATATATCGAAAGTCGGGAATTAGAGTCTACATTATAAACCGTTCTTCAGATGAAAGTAAGGAACGAACTATGTGTTTGTGTAAAATTTCAATTTGAATTGCCATTAGTCGTATGTGAGAACATTGAGTTGTTCCCAATGAAAACCACTGGTTACTTGGGCCACGGTGAGTTTCAGTCAATGTGGAATATTTCTACGTCTTGATTGTTGCTAAGACTGTGTCGTGTATGTATGTTTAGTGACACGAACCTGGATTTTAAACACAGCATTTCATGTTTACAATTAAGTATTTGACTGTCAAAACGAAGCAGGAAAAGAAGCGAGATTATACTGCCTTTGTTTATAAGTAAGATGTGATTTAGTTGACAGTTGATTGATTGAACCACAGGTAAGAGACACGTGTAAAGGTGAATGTGTGTATGACCAGATTGTAACTAACCATCCGTTCTGTCCCCTACAGAGAAGCTGTACAACGACTCCGCCTTCTATGATGCTCCTGACACGGACTATCCCACCATCGAAGACCAAATCACCCTATGTAAGAAAATCGCGCGTTCGTTGACGTCGGCAGCCAATAAGAAAGCGAGAGGATCCAAGATGTTTGCCAAGCGTAAACGACGTGCTAGCAAATGGATACACGATGGCGAGTCACATATCGGATCGTCTTCAGCCGGGGACGTAGCTGACCTTCACGACCTCGATAGCGAACTTCACCTAAACGAAGGCGGTAGCAACCCACTGTTCTCATTTCGTATACCCAATATTAGGAACCGTATTCTGTTGACAGACGGCGGTACTCCAAAAATGAGTATTTCACAGCAGGAATTTGAACAATTGAGGCTACAACAGAAAAAATGCGAGCACAAGGCAGTGTCTCCGAGTACCTGTCATAGCCTGGTAGCTGACCTGCACAACCAGAGAAACAGGGGAGCGAAATTATTTCAAAAACGTCAAGCAAGGTCAGAGAAATGGGTCATCGACGAAAACAACGCAACGAAACCGATGTTGTCACAACAAAAAATTAATTCATTTTTGGAGTCAACATCATCAGTACAAAACAAGGCCCCCACCCCTTGGGAGGCAGCCCTGGGTAACCCCCAGGGACGTGTGGATAATGCGTTTGACCAAATGGACTATTCAAAACCCACTCCACAGCAAAAATATAGTCCGGCACCCCAGCTGCCACAGCCCGCCCCTCAAGTCGCCCACGACCTCTCGGGAACGCAAAATGTCAGTGTAGTGACTGGGCCAAACTTTAACCGCACCCCCAAGGGATGGGGGTGTGGCCCCCCACCAACAGCTGTTCAGGGTGAGTATACTTGTGTTTGATGCCCTGTTATTTTATAAAGTATAACGGGAAAATATGTATGCTTATTATAACTACTGCCTTAATAACTAATAACACTGACATGTAAAAGTATCGATTTGTATTTAGTTTCTTATTTATATATTGATAATTAAATTTCATTGAACTGTTCCACTTTCAAGTATTTAGTACTCGGAAAACGAAAGTACCACATTTGTGTGACATACTAAGCCTATCACTAACCCACGTGTTTCTTGTTTTGATACTTGATATATGTTATGTCCATCATATACTTGCTGTTTGACTGCTGTAATAGGCTTTTACCGGACATTTGATAATAATACAGCAAAACCGTAACGTAACAGAATGGCTAGAATGTGCGGTGATATTAGGCCACCCTCCAGGCACACTCGATTCAACAACTAACGCCAATAGAGCTGTGCACTAATTGGACCTTACGTGTTTATAGTTGTTGCCAGGGATACCCTCAATATACACATACTTTTCTATCATTTGTATTTATGTTTAACCATACGCCCACGAAAAACACGTGCACGTGTGCAGCAAGTAGCGCAGGAGGTAGGAGACGTAATCTAAAACATCTGTAACAATGTGGCACAGCAGTTTAATAACTGTGGTTATTGTCTACCACAGCATGCTGCAATAGTCCAGTACACAAATAGACCATCACCTGTTTACTGTGTATGTGCGTACACGCCAACTGTTCATCATCATGTCAAAGTAACACCTGCTTCGATTCGAACAGAAAAAAGATCTGTTATTGCAAATATTATTCAATGAAATGCAGTAAAATACAATTTAACAGAGGTTAAATTTTCAAAAGGTGCATTTAGCTGAAATAAAACCCGGAAATTACATATTTTGATTGGATGATAGAATACTTCATACAAAGGAACCAGGTTACACTTCTTCTCTAACATATGAAATGTCGTATTGAACATAGCAATGAGGCGAAAGGGATCTTTGCAGTTTGATTTTTGAAAACAACGAGAGAGTGAAATAACTTTGGGTACATATGGCCGTTAACGTTAACATCAACTCATAGCTTACCATGTTTTGAGAATCAAAGGCATAACATTGATCTAAGAAATTATACTGATAAGTTTAGTTATAAAGAGTTATCTCACAGCTCGTGGCCTTCTGAAAACAAAGAATATCTTCTGATCATCTCAAGGAATCACTAATATACTTCAGAGTTAATTTACACAAACCAAGCTAACAACACCGGTGTCTAGTCAGTCGCAAATGGAACTGGCCATCTTTTTCTGTAAAAGTAGTGATATATGCACTCTTTGCTAGACAAAGTAAACGTACGTTTTCGAAAGCTCGCAGAATAAGTTTTCTGGTACTGTTTGTGTTCCAAACAAACAAAGCATTCATCAGTACGCAATTTGATTTGGTTGTATAAATACTTTAATAAGAAGCAAATACAAAGTTTTTGACTTCCTGTATTGTTATTTTTGATGTTTTAAACTGCCTTACAAAAATGTGCTTTCAAACAATCGTTTGCTGACATCATAAACCTCTGGTTCTCATATAAATAGTCCTCTCCGAGACAGACAAGAAATTAAACAATTGGAAAACACGACGAAGAAATGTATTTGAATTTAAATAAGTCTAATTGGAATTTAAAAAACTACTTTTGGCTGTTAGATGTCAAAATTAATTAAGCTTATTCAAAAATTGTTTCGGAAGTATGAGATTTGTTATATATATCTAAAACAACAATTAGTTAATTCATAATTACAATGGATTAATTTAGTATACCCGGATTTTATACCGTTAAATCCTTATAATCATGCCAAAATTAATACTTTCATATTACAATAAATTCATTTTATTTTTCGATCTTAATGATGTTCCCAAATAGCATAAACACAAACCAGAGTAAATTTGGTTTTGTACCTCTAATGTGTACCCCACTTTGTCAATGATACTTTATTCGTTTCAATATGGAACTCTTCAACATGTAAGTTTCTCCTGTCAATAGTCACACATTCGTATAAATGTCTGTCTTTGATTATAAAGCACTTGTTCTGCCATCCAATAAGAATATGGAACATTGTCATATTTCCCAAAAATGTCCTGATTTTGAAACCTTAATATCTTTAATAACTTTAAATAAATTCATTGTATTCTACAATAAGCCAATTGCAAATAGCAACACTAGCTTTCATTGTTGAAAACAAAGCATAAGTTCAGCGTCGAAATCTAATTGTTCTATATAGTAACAGCTTATCTATAATATCCCAAAGTTAAGCCTATAATAATGACAGGTCTATTTGAGGGCACCTGTCCTAGCATCTACATCTGACTAACAGGCGATGCCATATCACTTGTGCACTGACCACAGTTAAACAGCGTAAATTACGGCATAGAACTATATTCATCGATATCATAATAAAAGTCCGAATGTCTCGCTGTGTTGGTGCACTAGTAGCCGGGTTTGTAACGCCTTTGATATAAGTGCAACTTTCCGATTGCACCGCTATCATAGGTTAAAACATACAGGATCAGTTCCTCTCAACATCACAACCACTGTTGGTGTTAGTTAGGTCACTTCCGTATCATTTAGTGTACACAATCTTAAAGAAACAGGATTACCTGGATCTATTATATTGAAATACCAGAGCTGAATTCATATCGCAGTAAGCCTTATATGAAATAGAAATTTGCCAGAATTTTAAATTATCACTTCGACTGGAAATAAAAGAATGAAAATTCCTAGCGCTCCAGCAACAATGTCCTAATAGTCTAACCAGTTATTGTTTCAATTGGTTACATAGCACAACAACAACAACAATAAAACGTCAACTCAAAAATATACAAAGATAAACGAAACGTTAGCATGACGCCATAAAAAAATCACACAGTATAACACTACGTAAGATACATTTACAAAGCGGTTTCGTGACATCATATAATATTACAAACCGTTTGAATGACATCACATATGATTACAAAACCATAACATGACATTCGTTTTTTACATTACGCGTGTAAGGTACCAGTTATTTAATTGAAAAAAACCCCGATTTAATTACCTTAGTTTTCATTAATTAACTATAACGTTATGTGTCAGATATACACTTCATGATCACATGATCAGATCTAAGCAAGTTAGGGTAAAGCAATTTACTATTGACCTAAACTAATTATTCTCAGCATATTATGTCTGAATAAATGTTTCGCATGAACACCTCAAAAATCAATATAGACTATAAACTGTATGATTTGACATGCATCGTGCCCGATAATTTCCCAAGGCACAGTGTCCTAAAAATGTTCTTGTCCAAACACAGGTACAACTTTCTGAAGGTAAGTGCAATGCGGCACCTCTCATCAGTCTGACTATCCCCACCCTTCCTCCTCCTCCAGCCCCGGGACGGATGACTATCACCCTATCTTGCCCCAGCTCTAAGTGGGGTATTTGTCCATCACCCTCATTGTTCAACACACTCTCCATTGCCCGGTCCTTTGTGTTGTTACACGGCAGACCTTGGTGTCTTGGGTCCAGGCGGTCGTTTTTAATGTGATCATGCATGTTGTTTTTAGTAGATTTTAGCTTAGCTTATCGTTTTTTATTTGATTTTCTCACATCATCATCCATATATGTCTATATCTTGGCATCATCATTATTTTCACATTGAAGCAAACGAGCAAATACCTAACCGCAAACAAAGTTTTCAATTTCATATCTGAAACATCCGCTTTTGCTTTTTCTCTACGCGTCAAATTCTTAATTGTCGTATTTAAGACGATTAATATGATCTATAATTAAAATATTTACAAAATAAAAAAAAATAGAAAAAATTACATGTGTTTTGTGACTGCAATGCAATTTCACTTTTAGTTGTTTCCTGATCATTCTTTGCTGAAATTAAATTTCAATCAATGTATGTATATACAATTTTGCAATTCACGAGTCAAACAAGTATTTGAAATATTGTATGCGACATAAAAAATACGTTGTTTTCACAAAAACCAAAACTTTTCATTTATCATATTATTTTATGTATGTACGTGTGTTTAACGGTATGAGTGCGTATGTATGTATTTTCGCCTAGTCCCGACACACCAAAAATGGTAGGTATCTGTATGTTTTCTGTGTTTATAAATCACAGTTTCGTATTCGTATTCTTGTTCGTAACACCTTTGGTTCATTTACGTTCCATTCAATAACTATTAAAACAGATACTAATTTTACCTCAAGTGTCTAATTATTAACTTTAAAATTAGCAACAATAATTCTGATGATCAGTCTAACTTTGTCTCTTTTGCTGCAGCTGATGAACACCATGGTTACAACACGCTTCGTCGTCAGGTGTCACATAAACAGGAACAGCCCCCGCCTCCCCCGCCAAAGCCTCTCAAGGCAACGCAAGAAAACTACAACCCCAAAATGAGGGCTTGGAACCCGGAAATGAGTGGATCGTATAATCATAATACGTACAATATCGCCAGGTTCCGAGGTCCAGGAGGCAGCGCGGGTCCAGAACAATACGGTCACCGTGCCGCAGATTCGTATCAAAACATGGTGCCGTCACATATGATAATCGCGTCCGATGTGTGATCCTATTAACCTTTTCCACGCCTTTATTCGTATAACTTGGATTATAATGATGACCCTCTAAACACGAGTGAAAGTTGGATATATATATATAGTTCACCTTACTTAAATGTGTGGTTTAATAAGCAAGATTCCAGAAAATCGTGATCATGACTTTTAATTATAGTGTTGTATATATAAGAACTGTGCGTGCGTGTTTGCCTGGATTAATTTAACATAATAAACTAGGACTATAACAGAATAGAAAATCGGCAGAAATGTAAAAAAAAGAAAACCTTGAAACGACTTGAGAGTCTATGCTGTGTGCCTTAATCATATGTCTTCCAACAGGGCTGTTTTGAAACTCGATTCCTGCAATATTAATTGTAGACCAACAACACCTGTATCTGGGCGGTAAAAGAACCACTGCATGAAGAGATTATATGCCGTCTGATGGGGAGAATAGAGGTTTGGGCAGGCGTCCAGATCCCGTTTTATTTTTGCTGTCGTTTGTTACTTATGTTGTTACTATGGATACCTCAAGCATTCCCCTTAGTTTAGTGAGTTTTTTTGGGAGTAGCTACCTCTTGCACTGTGTCTGTGATTCGCACTACCCGGGATTTTGTTTAATGAGAAACTGTCTTTTCTGTAATTTTTCCTTCTCGTTTGTTTGAGGTTATAAGACAAAAAGGATTTAAAGTTCAATATGACCACCAACTCCTCCTTCACCGCCCCTCTGTTGGAGTACTGCCCACGTGTGTGCTATCCTGTACGTGTATACACACGAGAACACACAACCCGTCTGCTGCAACCTATCCGACGAGCTGGATGCACTCTCCAAGGTCTCTGCGAGACAAACGGCCGCGCCTAATAAGGATCTCGTTAATGATATAGCAGCAGTGTCAAATGATAGTACTGACTGAGGTGGAACACGAGATTACCGTCCTTACCCTTATGATGGTACTGACTGAGATAGACCACGAGATTACCGCCCTTACCCTAGTAAATATTTGTGACTGTGGTGTACAAGGCTTGCTGTTCTTATTTCCAGTGACCGCCATCAGTATGCTGTGCACAGCAACATGTACATGAGTTAGTCCCCTTTGTATTGGTGTTAATAGGTTTGGATATGCAAGTTTTACCTATAAAACTGTAAATAATCTTGTTATAATATTTGTAACTAGTTTATTTATTTTATTTGTTTTATTTGTTTGTGAATTAACACATTTTGTATGGAGTTATTAATATATGTTATAACTTATTATATGGTGATCTAAACTATTTATGGAGTATAAAATTCCCTAATTTATTTTCATACTTGCACCTTAGAACGGTGACTTTAAATGCCATTAGTATTTGCCACCCTGAATATAGCAAAATAATCTATCATGTTTTGCTTGTTTTTACTTTTAATGATCCATTTTTGAAATCCATATAGTATCATAAGCTAAAAATAGAACCGTATGACGCCACACCGACCTTGGACCCTAATACATCATGAGTGTGACATCACTGCTGTAGCAGGAAAACGTCTCCTTTCGTTCATTGTTTTCGTCAGACCAGGCACCTTAGGTCAGGTGCACGAGTCATACGGTTCTAACCATCAAAGTATAAAAATAAGCAAAATTTGGGGTTTTTTCATCACATGACAAATGTGTGTGGACACAATGCCAACATTTTGACAGGAATGTTTTGTATCATTAACCAGCATTAATATCTATTTATATCATTTTACAAATTTCCCGATTGATGTCATAATCCAAGTCGCCCGGATGTTTGGTGCATGTCCTGGTAACCTTGTTGTCCACACTTCCATCGTTGTATAGTTTCACACTGTACAGCGTGCCCTGGAGAATTGCGGTCAAAAATAAAGAGAGTTAACGAAAAGTTACGCTCTGCTGTTGAGCTTTCTGCAGACAGACATCCGGGCGATTGCGATTGTTGTGTAGTCTGATGATGAATGAGATTGTCCTATTTGGGTGAAGATACAATGCCAAATTGATAGGACACCTGTCAACATCAACATCTGCTTTCGATAGTCCACTGATGTAGTACTACATCCAGTGCATGCCGTTGGCCTTTAACACAAAATAAACAAAAAATATCGAAAAATCTCTGTTGAATTGTTTTATATGTAAACAGCTATATTCATTTTGTCAAGCCTTATTGCAAGAAAGCCTTGTTTGGCTGACACCTCATTTGTCAATGGATGAAAGTACGCCTATTTGTTCTAATTATGGTCGACATATTTCATGACTTTCGCAGATTATTTTCATATAAATGTTAGTGTTCGTTATATAATCAAGTGTGATCATATTTTACGCTCAAAATACTTGTTAATCAAATAAATATAAATATACCAATAGATATTGGAACTGAAATCTTTTGAAACTGTTTATGATGTTTCGAATCATTACACTCTGTATAGTATACGTATAATGTGAATTGAAGCAATATACCAAGGTTTATTGTTTGATTTCCTTAGAATCAGTAACAAGTCCAGCTAGTGAGTTATCTAAATTTGTGTTATTATCTTCCTTGAATATCAATATTTTCATTTATCAATACAACTTCGAATCAACATATCTTCGTGACATTCAATGTTTTGAGATTTCTTTTCGCAGTAGCTGTACGTATTATCGGTTAAAGTACTTTATTTATATGTTATACTCCAGAAACCAAAATGGCTTTAATGCGGAGGGGTATAGTTACCTTATGCTCCCAAAAACATGAATTCTGTTCGATCTTTTGTTTAAATGTCTCCTCTGGTGACATCTGATGACCTGCACTGATATCAACTAACACAATTCAGTATCAACCTTTATCAAAACCTGTTCGTTTTTGATGACATATTTTCCTAGACGAGTGTCGAATATGATGCTTTTCCTTCCGCGCAAATGTTTTCTTCTTCTTTTCCTTCAATGTGGCAACTCATATTTTCGCTATTTTTTTCCTCGTGAAAGTTCTTAATGTCATCGTATACTGTCCAAGAATTACAAACAATGTACTACAGCGTGGAAATGCCCTACCCATAAATAAGATCTTATGACGTTATTGTGGCGAGGTGTCCCATTTAGACACAAAAAGCACATAGAACCCATCGAGAGATGAAGTGAGTGATCGGACAACTAATACATAAAACTCTAGTGTTGTTATTAAAGGTTTAGTAAAGATAATTTACAAATCAAAAGTCTCTGAAAGCCGTGGAATCATACTTTTACTTTTGAAAAGGGATCAACTCTCTCAGAGAAGTTGATTTGAAAAGGATTAAAACCACTGTTGCATATGTGCGAACAAAGATATTGTAACAAACACACAGGGTTAAACCTAAAACCATAAAGCAATATCAAATACCAGATCATGTTTCGGCTGACACTAATTCAGGTCATAATACATTATTCTATCTCTTTGAAGATACGCAGGATAGTATTAGCCAAAAACATTATTGTTACGGTGGAGATCTACAGCACATAACCCGGTGGTCAATCTACAGAATAATATTAACCAAAGTAATCATAATCGGAATTTGAAGATCAACAGAACAGTATAAGACGTCAAGGAATATCCATACTCTGAGGATAAACACCCACAGTACAATATTAGACATCACGGAATATCCATACTCTGAGGATAAACACTCACAGTACAATATTAGACATCACGGAATATCCATACTCTGAGGATAAACACTCACAGTACAATATTAGACGTCACGGAATAGCCATACTCTGAGGCTAAACACCCATAGTACAATATTACACGTCACGGAATAGTCATACTCTGAGGCTAAACCCCCATAGTACAATATAAGACGTCACGGAATAGTCATACTCTGAGAATAAACACCCATAGTACAATATTAGACGTCACGGAATAGCCATACTCTGAGGATAAACACCCATAGTACAATATTAGACGTCACCGAATAGCCATACTCTGAGGTTAAACACCCATAGTACAATATTAGACGTCACGGAATAGTCGTACTCTGAGGATAAACACCCATAGTACAATATTAGACGTCACGGAATAGCCACACTCTGAGAATAAACACCCACAGTACAATATAATACAAAGCAGTGCTACTTATGTTTATGTTTTCATAAATGAAGGATACAAAAGAGAAACAATTTATACTTATGAATTAATGAGTATTTTATTTTTTAAATCTCGTACTACAGTCTTAAATAATATCATAAGCACAAACCAACTTTACATTCCACATTGTGATTCAAGCTCTACCCAATTCAAAGAAACGTTTTTGATTTGAATCAAATCAACCTCTTTCCAATTTTAACTTGACAAAGATAAAGATGAATTTTACGCCGTTAACTGCTGTGCTAGTAGGATAGTTACTATTACAATTTTAATATAAAAAGTGTGGTCTTCCTTCGTCGTTTCTGTTTTAGTGTTACGTATATATGCATATAATTCGTATTTTAAACCTATGGATTAATCATTTTACATTGTGTATATTAATTTGTTAAATAAAAATGAAACACAAATGACGACGGGAAACAATTAATGACACTCGTGCCCTGCCAGGGAATCGATCATATCTTATAAATAATTTAGGGAAAACAAGAGAGTAGGACATTTTTTTAACTCGTGCCCTATCCGGGACTCGGACCCGCGACCTACGGCACTGATCGCCTAGCCTAGAAATATGAGTTTCTTCCACCACATCACTTCGACTATATTAAAAAGAATGTTTTGTTTACGTAACGGTCGTCAACAGATCGACACTTTCAAGGGGGTCATAGTGACACTTAGTCTATTAATGATACGAGTACATGGATTGCAATGTAAAGATATATACATGAATACGAATTGTACAAGTATTATTTGATATTAGATATAGTACAATAACGACGGGAAGACAATGTCTTAATCTTCGGATCAATATACACTATACACTGTGTTTATAAATTGGATGAATAACATAGAAACAAACATATTCATATCTACGAAAAATCAAAACAAACGAAAAGGTTCTTACAAAGCAATTTTTTCAATGTTTTCAGTTATTTCGATTTAAAGTTAAGCGATGAAAATAAGAAAATATACAGTCTAAATTGGGATTGTTTCTCAAATTTGTTTTCCACATTGACAACATAACAAAATAGTCCTAATTATTGCAGTATAATGTACTGATATTTTGTCTTTCGAGCGGCGAATGTATTTTGTATAATCCCAATCGATTTGTATAACAAATTACATATCGATATACATGTCAACTTGTATTATAGACACATTATAACATACATGATCGATACAATATACTAAACGTTTAAGATGAAAACATGTTCTCAAACAAGCTATGACGCTTTGAAGGGAAATTGAGATTCGTGTATAACTCCTGTCTTTATAAAACGATAACAAAACATTTTAAAAAAAACACTCAATTATGATAAAAGCTGCCTGATTAACGATTTCTGATCAAATATAAATTTATGTTGATTTTCAAATTCATTACAAGTAGCTTATAACATTTCAATGTAGATTATAGCATACAATTGCCTTGTAATCCGTCCGGTGATCTTTTGAAACAACACTGTCAAAATGCACTTTACCACTACATAGCCAAACCATTCAAGGTTATAGTTGTTTAGCAATTACGTGATTGTACTTGCCTGTGACGAATTATCTACATTGTCTAACGTTTGTAGTTATACGAACCGATACGACGTCCACATTTTGCTGGAGAACAGTTCCACGTAAGTAAAACCGTATCCTGTCAACAGTTCCATACCATAATGTTCTAAGTTATATGCTCTGACCAAATCTCCTTATACACATGAACAGTTCGGTTAAGAACATTTGAAATAATCTTCACACGAACATTTCGGAGAGGTGAATGAGATTCTCTACTCTCGGTGGCGATCAGGTGGTATTCGGTAGTCACCTAGTAGAAGGACGTACGCCGACTAGCTCCATGCGTGGCTACCCTGCTGTGAAGGGCCTTTGTGTATCGACTGGGGTTGTCAATTTTCAAATTCAAATGTTCAAGATGTCTCCTTCATCCGGCTTTGGCATTTCTGGCATGAACGAGCTTTACATGGACTCCGTCTTTTGGAACGATGGCTCCGCGACAAAGAAGGTTCAGGTCGTCCTGAAATAATTACGCTGTATGTTAAAACGGGTGTTCTATCATGTTTTGTTAAAAACGATAGAAGTATTTTCAATAAAACTAATATAAATACGAACTGCATATAGTATTCACTTATTGATTACTTAAGTTGAGCACAAATAGTGTAACGCATGACTATTATTTCTTTAAAAGTAACTCTATACATGTATAAGGAAGACATAATATATTAACGGATTCCTTTATATTGGTGATGTGACATGTTATTACCTGTGAGGAGTTGGCGGGTTTCAGTTCATAATCCTTGATGATACGAGCAACAGCGATCTTGGTTTCCAGCATTGCAAAGCGGGACCCAATACAGTTCCGTGGACCAGCCCCAAAAGGCATGAATGTATACGGACGGATCTGAGACTTGTTTTCCGGGGAAAACCTGTATATGAAAATAAACATTTTCATTACAAATTAATAAAAATAAATAAAAATGTTTTGCATTTAAAGTAAATTTTTTACTCTATTTTCATCATTATCTATACTTTCTAAATTATGTCTCTGAAAGATTAGTAACTTAACACTTGAATGCGTATTGTAATGTGGCACTATATAAATTTAAAGTTATACAAGATTTGATTGCAATTGAGAGCTTACCGTTCTGGCATAAATTTCTCTGGGTGGTCCCAGAATTGAGTGTCATGGTGAAGTCCCCACACGTCCACCTGTACATTCATACCAGTCGGAATATACACGTGTCCGTACGTGCGAGCAGCAGCTGCTTGTCGTGTGACGATCCTGCGGATAAACACAAAAGTTTATTTATCTTATTTTTAAAATTATGTTGATGTCAAATCAAAATCGGAAAGCAATTTAATTTCAGTGTATTTTGATTTGTGTTAGTATTCATTCCATATGAATTATTCCGATGACGACAATAATATATTGATTTGTGTATAAGATGATATACTTACAGTGAGGCGGTTGGGTACAGGCGGCAAACCTCGTCAAACACCATGTCTAAATAGGGTAGCTTTTGGACCGACTGGTAACTGATTTTCTCCTGTAAGGATAAATATTTAGGTTAGGAATTGTACCCATATGCATCTCATTTACATGCTATTTAGGTTACTCCAATTCACTGCCTTACTTCATACATTATACAGGTAACTCATATTCAGCTTACACGCTATGGGGCTAGTTTGTTTCGTTATCATTCTTTCTTGTGAAACAATCTGTGAAATTGTGCAAAAATCATCCAGATAATATTCAAACGTCATTAAATGATAGGTAAGTACTTACTTGTCCGAGCTGTTTGATTTCTCTACGGATACGTCTTTGGGCTTCTGGATTCTTGGCAAGTAAGTGGCAGTGGAAAGCCAGAACGGCGCTTGTTGTTTCGTATCCAGCAAGCAAGAACGTCAGGCTTTGTGCAACAATTTCTCTGTCGGTCATTTTCTGGTGTTTGTCGGAATGAAACAGCATCTGTTGCATCAGGTCAGTCACAGATCCATCATTCTAAAAAGTCCAAATTGACAATATTCATAAATTTAATGTTTTTCATTTTGAAAAACTTCCTATATCACTGATGGCAAAGCGAATGTAAGAAGACTTAGTGAGTAAACCTAATTAGCTATACATACCCCAATCTCTCGCCTGATTCGGATGACCTCGATGATCTGATGTCGCAACCAAGACACAGGGTTCATGCCAATAGCGAGTACCACATTCTTAATGGCGAATATGAAGTACTGAACGAATGGGAATAGCACTGAAACACAACATTTACACGTGATCAGAACGTACTTATATCGGCAGATTATAATGTTTACACACGTAGTCTCACATGAAAGATAACGATTTCAAAATCATGCGTCAAAAGGAAAAGTTTAAAAAAAGATGTTTAGTTTGTGGACACTTACTGACTATTGGAAGGATGACTGTGGTGCTCATGTTTCTAAATAAAGACTGGATGTTATTGAGGAAAGCATCAGACAAGTCCAGCTGAGCGTTTGTATGGAGGCCGAAGGCGCAACGCCCTATCACATCTAGAGTCAGGCTTTGGAATTGTCTAAACGAAAGAAAAAATCACTTATTGTTTGTATTGGAGAATATGAAAAATGTGCTCATCATCTATGATAATTATGAACATTATGGTCATTTAAAGATGCAATTCTCATATTAGTTTTAATTGAAAATATTCAGTATCAATCTGTGAATTGTGCAAATAATTCTGTATACAAATCATGTAGTGGTAGCAAAACATTGAATATTTACAGAAAAAAAGTGTATACATAAAGTAATTACATTGAATATGTACAAACAAATATTATATACATAAGGTAATAACATTGAATATGTACAAACAAATATTATATACATAAGGTAATATAATTGCATATGCGTACCTGTAGATGTCGAAGTAGATGCCCTTGTCCTGCTGCGTGCCGAGGTTTTGGAGAAGTTTGTCTATCTGCTGTTCCATTACAACCGTCATTGTCCTCAGCTTGCTGGTGCTGAATGCGGGCGATAGGATGCTGCGACTGCGGCGCCATTGATGACCGTTTTCCAGGAACAGACCGAGACTCTTCCTAGGGGCCAGGGGGAACGGCTGTAACAGGCAGCAAATGATATAGTACTTCTTCTATGGGTTATGCATACTCTCATTGTAATGTTGACGAATAGTGATTTACAGAACAACCAATTGATGGAGTGTGTGCATAAATACATTAATGCTACAGGACGGTTTAAATAGATAAATATTCAAGCTGTATGTGGTTGGTATATTCTTTGTATTCTGTAAGATAAATTCATTATTTCTGTTGATAGTGGATAATGTATATATACATTTACATATATTATACCAAGGTTGATTGATCACAGGGCAACAAATGTCCAGGGACTTCATGTGGTCATGACACTTAAGGTATGATGGAGTAATGTAAATCAATAGTTTTAATTTATTTAATTATTGAAAAACTGATAATTTATTATGAAATACCAAAATGCCATATATTTGTATCCTTATCATATTTAATGCCCAACTGAACATTCATTTAAAACAAATAAAAACTGCATTAAATAAACCAACAAACCCATGCCAGTAGATACAAATGTGGTGTTAGAGTGTATGAGTGAGTGAGATTATTTTGTGTTCTTATATAATAATTAATGTCTTCTTTTTGTGTTTTCATATTTTTTTTATATTTTTTTTTATTTTTTTCTGTTTTCTTTTAGTTAATTTTCTATATGATTTTCCAACTCATCTCAAGACATGTCTACTTCAAATAAGTCCTGGTACATTTCTTTATCAGCATACATGCATGTATCAGTTTTGCCGTAGCAAATTTTAGTTGCTCAAGGTAAAGACGTATATCCATATATTTAATTCGATTTGGAATACTGTGTATATTAATAACGGTATATGTAATTCTTCTTGACACAAATTTTACAACTATATTAAATATTAATATCTCAAAGTTTGTACTTTTTTTAAAACAAATACTATTTTTTCCAAGGATTTTTTTTTATCTTAAGTATCACATGAAATAATGTGGGGGTTTTATGGTGGTTTTTTTTTTTTTGTAGAAACATGAAAATATTAATCCAGCCTAATTAAATGTACATTACCTAGCAATAAATGTATCCAAGTGCCATGTGATGAGTTGAAATAAAATGTATGTATGTAAATATTGTATTGTATATCAAAAGTATGCTCGAAGCCATGGAGAGCTTATATAGGCAAAGCCTGTTGCTCAATCCTTTTGTTTAATCAATAAAGTATGTTTGAAATGAAACGAATGGAGCTAAATTTAAATAAAAACATATTGTAATTTAACTGTTTCAAAATATTTTTCTTTATTTTATATGTACCTTTCTCGCCTGGAAATTTGTGAAGTCTTTTACCAGTACCTCCCTTACGACGGCTGGATCACTGATTGAAAGAACAGGAGTAAATCCCTCGAAATATCTGAACAACAAAAAGAGAAACCATGAAGTCTCAGAACCTATTAGCTATAATTCGATGTAGATAAAGATGATATAATCCGTGGTTTGCGAGATAGTGATACCTGCATCAGTTTGTACATTGAACTAGATATACATACCCATATACAAGAGCTGATATAATGAACAAAATAGAACGTTTAAAGAACAGTCGCGGAAGATATAGGTTAAAAATTATTTATAGGACAATAACATTAACAAATTTACTGAAATAAAACATAAAGCAATCCAAACCAATTATTTCGACAGCATATATTCTGCACATTTATACCAAAAAATAATTTTAAGATGCTTACCCAAAGGCTTTTCCATAAGTCTTCCTCCAGTCAATAATTGCTTGGAGCTGCCCCTAAAAAAAACAATAAATATTATGTACACTTGTAATCTATACAAAAAATAGTGCCTGGCTCATCCTTAAATAGCCATATCATTTAATTGGAAGTAAAGCTCAATCAAACCTAGCCCCACTAAAGATAGAATTTCAATCAAAACGTAAAAATCAGAACAGGTCTTTTCAAAAACATTTGGACGAAAGAACATATTAAGAAATCTACAACATGTTAATTATTAAATTGGGAAGTCTTACTAAAATATCCGTACCTTTTTCATTATTTCGATGATGTTTCCTAGAAGAAACACAGGTTTCGGCCCGGGTATTCCATATCGCTCAAACACACCGAAGTGAAGTTTCAAATACCTGTAAGTGTAAGATATTACAATTTACATGTGTAATCAATATTTCAATATGACTGTTATTTTTAAATCACGGAACAAAGTACACGTAAATGACAAGTTACCTGGCTATACATACCAGTATGCTAAAACAGAGACCAATACCATCAGTACCAGAGAAAGTGCCATGTTAGTTTGTAAAATAATGTAATGTAATCCGTAGCTAGTGTTCCAAGTAAATGATGGAATTATGAATTGGTCGAAACCTTTTATATGCGATCGGTTTTAGTACCCTGTGTCTACTTGGTGTGGAGGGAAGGGCTTGTGCTGATATCCTTGCTGGTAAGGGGGTACCTCCCTTATCACATCCTTTATACACTTAGCTATCTTAGGACAAACACTTCACGTCTATATTAGGTAACTGCCGAATAAATATAGAAACACTGGTCAAATTTAGTAACATTTTGGCTATTTGTAAGACGTGTACTTCAAATGAATGTTAGACTACTAGGGGGTTATAATGATAATATTTAAATTCTCTCTTCTGATAATTCTAAATATGGAAGCTACACTTGAGACTTTGAGATCCCTGTTGATTATAACGGGTATCGTCCTTTAACGAGTCGCGACCCTCACTCAGATTTGTGTTTTGAACACCACACATAACGAGTTTGTTTAGGAGTAATTGCATCCTGTAACAACATTAAAAATATTATAGAAATATGAAATGTTGAAAAAAAAATGCTGTCCGGAGCAGTTTTATTTCAAGTTTTTTGTTTTTATGAATTAATAGAACAAAAACAAATTTGTTTGTTTTCGAGAAAAACTTCGATGAATATAACTTACATTATTACGGCTATATAGGATTATTTTGGCTAAAGGAGTCAAATATTTCACAACTTTCTCTTATTCATCTATGATTTTAATTTAGCAGTGCTATCATATACTAAATCAATTTTAATATATATGCTATTAGTTATATTGCATTATTATCTTATGTTTTTTTACGATTTACAGATACAGTTATATTCAGATATGTTCTGCATTCATATTGTAATGAAAACACATTTCAACAGAATATATTTTGAAATGCATCCTTCGACAAAAATCATCATGTATTAGCTTGTCCAACACTCACAACATATCTTATTATGTTTAATAAAACTATAGGGGTATGTTTGTTATACCATGTATTCCCCTCATTCATTTATATAATAAAATAATGAAACAAACTGTGGTTGCATTCTCCCAATTATAAACTTTCGTACTGTTGAGCCGCTACAGGTAAACGCGCCGTCATATTTGGTGAGCTTTCTATAATTTGTGAATCCTTTTGGTTGGTTTGTATATAAGACATCATTAACTATCCCGCAAGAATAAAAGCGGCATTTAAAATGGATGCATTTTTTTAGAGACAACATAGAGTATGCTGCATCCTACATTAGCTTTAGATAAATATTTATGAAACCAAAATTTTAACAAAAGATACAAAACGGTTGTTAACTTGTTTTTTTACCAGCATGTGTGTTTGTTTATTTTTTCTTGGTTGGACCCTCAGCCCTAATTCCTCTCTACCCATTTGGTCCAACAAAATATATGTTGCCTTCAAGTCCATTCAATTAGGACACACTATCTCTCGTGCTTAATCAAAATTCGAATTTCATTGAAGGGATGTTTTGGAGAAAACTGTTATGTCAAAAGATGATTTACATCTTGAAATGTGACATAGCGGTTTATAATGCTGAATGGTCGCGATTAATTACCACAATAATATGACAGTATTTCAACGCAATAAAGATTATGTATCATCATGAAAACAGTAGTAGGAAATATAAGTGAACAAAATGTCGTTTTTACTCAAATCAGCATTTCACGTTAGCTATAATAAAATCATTGACAAAGTCAAATTTGGTAATAGATACAGTATGGTAATAGATACATAAGGGTAATAGATACAGTATGGTAATAGATACAGTATGGTTATAGATACAGTATGGCAATAGATACAGTATGGCAATAGATACAGTATGGTAATAGATACAGTATGGTAATAGATACAGCATGGTAATAGATACAGTATGGTAATAGATACAGTATGGTAATAGATACAGCATGGTAATAGATACAGTATGGTAATAGATACAGTATGGTAATAGATACAGTATGCCAAAAATGAATTGCGCTGCATCACACAGCTGTTTCGTCCTTCTAGGTCTCATCGGTGATGCTTAGGGCCAAAATAAGGTAAATATCCAAAAAGATTTAACTATTGTTGAAACAGAAGGGGAGGTGCGTAAACTACCTTAATGATAGGAATTTCAAAAAATCATTTCTGTTTATTTTCCAAATCATTAATGAGTAAAGATTTTTTAGTACATGTATAAGCCATGTCTCTACTGAAAGGAACATTATTAGCAGGTTAATGCAGAGAGCTATACAACGCTGCACCACATGGTTACCTCCTCTAAGTAGGCCTCACCAGTGGTACTAAAGTTCAAGGATCGAAAATCCATGATTTCGAAATATATGTAGAAAATAGGGTAAAAATGCCTATAAAAACTCTTTATAATCTTACAAATTGATAATTCTCAACAACAAATGATATTCTATTCTTAAATCTATATGCATATTTGCCAAGCCTGAATAAATCCCAACTGACACGCTACGTCCACCAGCAGTCAACCACCTTCTAACGTAAAACAACTTCTAGAAAACCGAAGGAAGGAAACACTTACATATATTTAGCAAGTCGATGCAGGGAGTCAGTCAAAGTAAATATTTGTCTATTTCGTCAATTTAAGACTCATTAGTGGCACTTAAGGTTAAAAGACTCAAATTCATGTTTGTTTGCTTGTTTGTTTCTTTGAGGTTTGAATCTTTGCAATAGATATGACCATATAAGACGGATACCTAGAGAGCCGTCGACAAAAAAGAAAGAGCAAAAAAGTGAGAAATGAAAATACACAGATCAGTTGATTTGCAATGAGGGCGGAAGATCAGTTTTGGTCTCTTCATTGTCCCATTAGCTGAAAGCGCAAAAGAAACTTATTCCTACAGGGGCCCTACATTAGTTGCCTCATACCTACCTGCTGTGCAATATTGCAAGTCCATTCTTACAAACACCTGCACCAGTGAGTAGCACGATCAACTGGTGGTTGTGGTTTTTTTTGAAATACGTGTTAACGATTAAAACCTTCTTGCAAACAATTAAAAGTCATTTCCACATTAATCTCTAAAACATTTTGTTATTTTCAGGTTGCATGCTTACATCGTGACTAAACGCTTGCACCATAACCGTACTTGATTAAGAACAAGAAAAAAGCATGGCAGCATGTAAGGATCTGGTAGTTGTATAGATATAAATGGCTCGAGGGGACGTCAGTACACGTGAATTTAGGACACATGTCATTGAAAACACTAGAAATTTCTACTGTAGTTTTCCAAACATACATTAGCCCTCCTTAATTATGCTTTGGATGTATGACATTTTAGTGTAATTTTGGCTTGACCAGTGGACTACCTCCGACCACGTAGCTCAGTTGGTTTAAACGACCGTATTGTGATCGGTGTTTTACCCGATAGCTTGAAAAAAGGCAAACATAAATCGCTCATCCAGTTGGATTCGGAATAGCGAATAGCTTTCGAAATTAATTTTGCGGGGAGAGACAGTAAAGCTAGAAGTTTACATTACAGACTTCTACTAATCACTATGTTTAAGCTAATGAGGGAAAATGAATGAAAATATTATTTATTTATTTTTTGTAGAATCTGCTCAGTTGATTATAGCTGTTTGTTGTTCTAAATCTTTGTTTTGAAACACTTGCAGGTATACGGAACAATCATAATTCATAATGAAGTACATTAGAATGAATAGACTTACACCACATACGTACTATGATAAAGGATAAGCCAAAACTCAACCCTCATTCTCTCAGAGGGACAAGGCATTTTAAGTCAACTAAATGAAGAACGAATATGTTTTGATAGTTTATTCCTTCTATACCTATTTGACTACAACAGATGGTACTCTTAATGCTCAACGGTTAATATTGTTCTTCGTCGACTAAGAAAAATACATGCAGCAATCGGATTTTTCAAATTTCTGCTTTATTCCAAGATTATGTAGAAAATACCCAGCATGTGTTTTTTCTTCAATTTTAAATATCCGTTATACAAAGAACACAGACAAACTCTTGTTACTTCTCTAAATAGTTTTGGTAATCACATATACAACTTTCCTACAAAGCTGTCCTCTGTGAGATGAAAACGTGAAACTATTTGTCAACTCTATTTCTTCAGATATAATGAGAGATGGATGATACCAAACGTGAAGATAACTACTGTTAACATATAATTCTCCAATATTTACTTATAACTAATTTGAATCAAATACAAGTTCAGTTGTGCGGATTGTTCAGTCTCAAGCAACAGTGACCTTTGCTTTGATTCATGCAAGCGGAATTTCGGTCAAGTTCTTAGCATGTAGGACCAAGGTCTTTTATCCTCGTTAACGCTGTAGTGTGTTGTGTTTGTACGCCGACGAAAGTTTGGAGGATTTTGAAGGGATTAATTATAAGCATGTTGAGATGTTGATTTTTGCTTATTATAACCGGATAATATATAAGTGTAGATTCATCAAAGCCTTATATTTTTATTGGAAGATGCATGATCTGGATTTTGGAATACCACTGAAAAACTGCCAAAAATTGTTCCAATTGTGTTAGCGTTGCGTAATACAATTACTATTAAAATATCAAATGAAATACATTCGTAATGATACCCGTGATGAAAGGACATATCAGTAAGTACACCTTATTTTTATATAACTCATTTATCGAAACTTGCAAATAGTCCCTGGTTTTAAAAGATGTGTAATAAAATGTAATTGATTGACGAGACTTGTAACACAAGTTATACCAATAGCAATAGCATACCTATCTATTCGAAATACGATAGTATGATCCTCATTTCTTTGTGAATACCATCATTAGTGGGATAAGTGTTTTTGATATTTTCACTCGTGCTTTGTTCTCGAACAAATATGAAAATTGACCTAATTCGATGGAATTTAACAGGTATTCATCACAAAACGTCAAATACTTTTTATTTATATATTTCATCAGTCGGCATTATACATATAGTAATCGATTAATTGACTCATATATTTATTATTTTTTTGTATTTATTGTTTTTTTATGACAATATATATTTTGTAAACTTTTAATGCTTAAGAAACCCGAATTTTAACAGAAATAATTCGAAGAATCACGCTTCCGAGAAATCGCCGACAAAAAAACATCTTGTTGTACAAAGCAGAAGTAGTTGGACCGCAAGGCGCAGGACATAATTTTAAGAAATATTGAAAACAATCTAATCGTGATCAGGATTCCAAAGCAGCGTGAACTAGCCGGGAATACTAAAATAGAAGCCGATCAAAACATGATCTAGGAACCGCTTAACGTGTGTTCTAAATTCTAAAATTGAATGATGATGAATAGCTAAGTAATGTTATTAGATTAGCAGAAATATTCAAGTCACAAAAAAAATCAAACACGCATTATTTCAATTACACTCAATGACTTCGAAGCAATTTGAATTTGAAGGAACAGGAACAATTTGACAAAGTGTTTAATATAAATGGAAAAGTCTTTGCAAGATTAGCTCACGCAAATTAAAAATACAACAGTCATATTTATTGTTTTCAATAAACATCTTGGTTCGCCTTTCGATACAAGTCAAACGATCTTTAATTATCAAAACGATTAAGGTTTAACTCACATGGTTTTGTAAATGTATATGGGATAGTATCAGTTACATGGAAAGGTGGTCAGCCGCTATGTGTAATCATTTCTAGAATATGTCTAACAAGGAAGCTCCATTTGTTACGATTGTAGATATAAATATAAAATAGTGTCATGTCTAGTTCCCTTGTTCTCACACAAAATACAACTCCTTATCTACTCACACGTTGATTTCGTAAATGATCAAAAATGATAATAGCGTAAACATATTTAAACTATAGCTTTAGTAATAAATTAACTGACTAAAATATGTATCAATATGTATCAATTTTGACAATGGGAAAATGCATCTTCTTGTCAATAGGTTTAAAGATGGCGGACTAATTTCATCAGGCTTGTGAGAAGATATCAATTATTAGAACGAAATAATTATTGAATTTTTTTTATGATCAAGATCTATTTCCTATTCATCTATAATAAATAACAACATATTTTAATGTACAATGCAAAAATTAGCATCTCACTTAAAACCCCAAATCAAAAATAAATTAAATGAAATGAATATTTATATAATAAAGACATAAACTCTGTATGTCGTGTATCAAACTATGTTATTCTGTTGATTATGATATTTCGATATCATGAAGTCTCCAAAGTGTTTTTTTGTTGTTTTTTAATCTTATTTTCATTGTTGCTAATGGAGTTTCGATATGAAAGTCACATTTTTTTAAAACTTGTTTTCACTGTCATATTTTTTTTAAATGTTATTTTCAGAAATTCAATGAGCATAATTAATGAATTGTTCCTGACGGAAGTTCATTAAAAAAGTCGCTTAAGCATATTCTTTTTAAATCTTTTCGAAATTGGTTTTCCCGTTGTATGTTCTTTTGCGAACTATATTTGACATTCCTAAAACAGTTTTTAACCTTCTGCTTACATATCAAAAATATCAAAAAACGAAACAACCGTGACAGGTTCTTTTTATTATCTTAACGCCCATTAAAGAATACATTTCAAATATGCAATGAATTCAGTGTAACACACAATAAAACCTTAATTTCACTTACCTTAATTTCATACTAATATATTCTGATTTATCATCATAATTTTGCCATGATAGTAATGATCCTCACATTAAGTATGTTGTGATATATGTATATGTGAATTTCACATGTTGTCCCACTTTATATCAGGTGGAAACAAGCATAATAAAACACGGTGATTTTTTTGTAGTAGCTTTACAGTTTTAATCAAACTTAGAAATAGTACAAAATTAGGTACGTTCCTGGCACCTTTCTCATTCAGTACTGTCCGTATGTCCAGGTATCTACTGGTTCAACGCTAAACACTAATATTTCTCCTTCATCGTTTGGTTCATATTGGCCTATCGTAGTCATGCCATACAGGAAAGGGCGTGTTTTGAAATGTCAATCAACAAACGGTATGAGAATAGAACAAAGACAAATGAACGAATAGTTCAAAAATATAAAACAAAACGCATCGTTGGTGTACAAACAATCATTTTTAATAAAAAAAAAAAATAAAAAAATCATAAGTCAAAAAAAGATGATTTGATACAGAGACTTATAGAACAAGGTCAGACAAACCATAAAACTAATTGGTACTACTGTGATTCAGTAACTTGTTTGAGATGTACTCAGCCTTACAAAGACGCTTATGTCCCCGAAGTCTTGTCCAGCCATTAAGTTGACGGTTGCCTCCTAAAGCCTACCCGTGCAATAACCAAGCATTGGTTTATCATTAGTGTACCCTTTGAAGCCATACCCTACAAACCATGCTCAAGATAAATCGTGCAATAACAACAACCTTGCTTCCAGTAAGTCTTATTTTAACAAACTAAAATTGAGACAATCATTTTCTGCTGACTTGTGTAACCATACACGAAACTTTACCTAACTATAATTAGGAGACTGGCCTGTGCACGCGCCTATCTCAGGTCAATACCCTTATCGATAAGCCTACTGCCCAGCGGTTTTTAGAATTGCACCAAGAGTGGGTTACTAGAGGACGCCTTTGAATATAAAACAGATAAGATGATAATAGATATGGTACAACATCCATTGGTCAACGTAACCTATCAATTATGCGGTAACCTTACTCAAGAAACGATTGACTCTGTGTGCCATTTTTGTTAGTACATAAATAGGTCAGTCATACGACATATGGAATCAGGTCAAGTTTGTTTCCGTTCCATTCTGACTTTTATGAAATTCTCAGTATCCAATTAATAGAGAAGCGTGTGAAATCATTTAAATATTATAAATTACAGCAGGAATAAACTACATTTCATAACTTCATTGATAGTTTTTCATATATACACGTTTCTATTGAAAAAACTTATAGTTTATATTTATTAATCCCGTTGCTTATATAGATATTAGAATCCTTGTTATATTTGAAACCTTTAAAGTGATTCATATTAGGGATATCGGGATTTGTAAAACTTAATTAATTTTGTTGGGTGTTCTTTCTTTTCTTTTCTTTTGTGTGTGTGTGTGTGTAGCTAACATGTATTCATTTATCAAAATAACGTTATCTATATTCAAAATCTTGTGATTGGTGTTACAAGGGAATAATGATTACTTATCTATAAAATAATAATAAAATAGGCGGTTATGTCACTTTACCCATGATGCAAATAATCACAAAATTTATTTTTCAATGAGATTCATCAGTTTGGAAATATGCAATATCAAAGTTTTACTTTTAACACAAACAATGTACGTGTTAAACGTGTCGCAACGTTTCAAGACTAACTGGTCCCTTTGTCAAGCTATGACTGAGTGATCGAGCGATTTGAATTATTTACCTGTACAACGATGTGACGAAATTGTATATTTTTCATGTCACTCGACCCGAGACGTTTCGCCTTTCGATAGGGAGCTTATACATACACACTGCATCAGAAATGTTACAGCTAGGTAGGGTGTACATCTAGTCCCCTCCCGTGTTATGTCAGTATTAGGTCATGCAGATGACTCAGCTGGCGCCCCCTCGTCTCTGTTCATGTTCTGAGTTTTCCTGATTTTGATTGCTTCTTTGATTTGTCTCGTTTGTGTGTGTTGTTTGTTCCCTTTCAACAATCTTGGCATTGTCCCAATCGACGATGTGATTTTGGGTGTCCTCGTGATCTATTAACGCTGATTTGTTGTACTGGGTGGCGGATGTTTTGCGCGTGGATCTGGTGAATGTGATGTTCCTAATTTTCTCTACGTCCTTTTGATGTTCCTCCAGACGTGTACCGAATTTCCTCCCAGTTTCCCCTATATATGACTGTTGAAAGGTTTTGCATGGAATTTGATATACAACTCCTGTTTTGTCTTTTTGTCTTTATGATAGCAACCATATAAGGCCCAAACTAACCAAAACTTAAGTTCATAGTTATCAGAAGGTTATTTTAAGTGTCAATTTAAAGAAATAACTCTGCATGATTTAGTGTCTTAAAAGTGTAATTAATAGAGCAATATGTATTTTTTTTTATTTTATTTTTTTGTGACATATAACCACGGAAACAGATTATGTCGTCCGTTCATTACACGACATAATTTTCATATCTTTTTAATCCTACGATTAACGGATTAAAATATAAAATGAAAATTATGTTTCATTCGATTTTGCTACAAAATAAATAATTTAATTCTCATCCGGATAATCTTTTTTATTTTGGTCGAATTTTATCATACACGGAAGATAAAACGCTTTATTCATCGAAAGAAAGTTACCAGACATTTAAGCTTCTAAGTGACAGAGAACTCTGCAGAAATGGCTGCAAAAAGACCGGCAAAGGCGAAAGGTTTTCACACGGACTTTTTATCATCTTTGTTTTGATTAAATTGGAAACAAATTATAAACTTAAGATACTTGTCATACTGTTAAACTTCAGGGTTAATCAAATCGTGGATACAAATACATTTATGATTCAAATGAACTTGTTTTTATTTGTTATGGTTCCCTCGACGTGAGGGGCCAACTCGGTCCATAGCGAGTTCGCATATCATTGTAAAATAAGCTGTCGGTTAGAATATGCGGAAAGAACATCTGAATTATATACTGCTAGCGAAATAGCCCCAGCGTTTATGTAGTTTATTGTATCGGATCTTCTCATTCAAAAGTTCCAAATCGCCCAAGTTAAGAACATCATAGTTCAGAAGATTAATGTATACTCAATCTAAATGGTAATCTACTTCTACTTCTAAGCGGTAATGACCAACTTCAAAATGAGAAAGCCAAAATGATATGTATAATATTTAATTGTGAGGGAACAGTGACAGGAGAGCAGATTTAAAAGATTCAGTAGTCGAACAGGAGGATATGATATCTGGTGAGATCTTATTCAACTCGGATATTAATCGTGGAAAGAAGGATTGTTTTCTGACCTGGGTTCTGCAGTGTGGTATTTGGAACATGCCTTGATTGCCTGGTTGCCGGTATTAGTCTAGTGTGTTTACTAATAACTACCTGATTGTTTACAATTTTGAACTTCATATATAGGCTTGTGTCTCAGCGTCTCTCGGCAAGGGATTGCAATTTAAGATGGTTCAACACATCGGAGACACTGGATGTTCTATGAGTGTAGATGTTTTTGTTTAGTACGTAACGAGCAGCCCTGCGTTGTACCAATTCAATCTTATTGATTTTAAAGAATTTAGTTAATTAGTGACTTACAATCGCAACATGGTATCTAAATAACCAAATGAGGCATACAATTATTTTTTTTCACTTACATTTCAAATTTTATTAATCGATTAATTATTCAGGTATTGTATTTTTTTTCCTTTGTTTTTAGTGCACATAGCACCTCCGGGAGATTTCATTGCTCTTGGGAAATCAAAGCCTTCCTCTGTGTCCGAGCTAGATGTACCCCGGGGCGTTCCTTCTCAAGTATCATCCAAGAAACTCCTGTCATCTTCTGGAGAAAGGAAAAGGGAGGCACCTTCATCATCCATTTCTGGTATAGCAAAGCGACCAAAACTTATACAAGGACAAACCTTTACGCCCTTAGGTCGATCTTCTGATGCAGACCGACGTAGTTCGCCGGCTCCAAATACAAGTTCGCAGCTGGATGAAGTTGCTATTGATAGTAAGCTTTTGATTTGTATTTAATCTAACAATATAGAGATTGTTGTTTTACGTTATTGTAACATTATTGAAACATCAAAAAATTGCAAATGTGTGCCTTGTAAGTTAGAAAACATGTTTTAAAAAATGTAGACATAGAGGTTTTTGAATTATTTCGTACGTGTTGGCTGATTTATTATATCTGGTTTATCTGACTAACCCAAAGGATTGATAGTTGCAAAAGAAAAAATATCTGTTCATGTTACAGTATAGATGTAAAGAAATTAACAAAAGTACATCATGTGATACTAAATTATTTTGCTTATAACCACATGTTTAAATGTTTGTTTCATAGTTGAGCCACTGATGTTGATGGAAGAAGTGTTAGATGCAGAGGACATGTGCAATGATGAGAAGCTGGAGGGATTGTTTCTTGGAGCAATAAAAAACCTGAGAGGAAATCGTTCAAAACCAGACACAGTGGTGTACCTTACCATCATGTCGCTGGCAAAAACTCATTCTAGTATCTTCAATAGCGAGCTCATCATTCAGGTAAGTTTCAGCAAAAAAATGTGTTAGCTATATAACGTTAAAAATGAGGAAGGTTTATACTGCTCATACAGATGTAGGTGTGTTGTATAAAATATTAGCTAAATGTCAATGTTATAACATAAACAGCTGATCATGATCAATTAGTGTTAAAGAAACAATGCTCTAAAATTATCTATGATATCATGTATGTGCACTGCATGATTGTAACAAAGTCAAGGTGTTGTGAAATCTTTAAAATCACTTGCAGGCTTTCTGTAGTCTGCTGAAAAGAGAATTGTCACTCAACTTTAAAGCCAAAGGCAATGTGCTTGTGTCAGTGTTTGCCTGCAATGTCCTGATGGCAGCATTCAGTGAGGAGGAGAATTGGCCAGATGATTTTGTGAAGGTATATACGTATGATTTTATCAAAATTTTATGCAAGCTGAATTATTTTTTCCTTGATAATTTTTTTTTGTGTGACAACTTCATAGGAGGCACGGTAGTCTAGTGGTAGAATGCCTGCAGGCTCATGACCGAAGGGTTGCAGGTTCGAGTCATGGCACAGCACTATGTTGTATCTTTGAGCAAGATACTTAACTCCGCTTGTTTCAGTTGACTCGGATGTAAATGAGTACGTGGTTGGGCAGTGCTAGAAATGTTGGCTGGTTGCAAAGGCCCTATAACCACGGTTAATAATTTGTGAACCGCTTTGAGACGACCTACGAACTAGGTTGTGATAAAGCGGTATATAAGAACCTCAAACAATCTGATTAAAATCATCTGTTACATGGCTCTGCCTGAACATATGAATGTGCCGCGGTCAGGGTCACGTTCAAGTGACCTTTAGATGAACCAATCAGAGGCGCGCTGGCAAAAGTTTGCCAGCGAATCGGAATATCATGGTTGATAGATAAATAGCGAGGGGTATTGAACAGATTAGTTTTTCAAAAACAAATATGGCGGCGGGAACTGACGTTTCTACAACGCCAAGGAAAACGTACCCATTGGGTAATAATTGCGTAGGCAACACCGCCATACAGTCTTTCTTCTCTAATAAAGCTTCGAATATCTTTTTCTGCTCGGGTTTCAGACGATCAATCTCAAATAACTTCAGAACTTTTTCGCATCATTCTCATCAATGTCCGACATATTTGTTACAACTCTGAGTGCCCTTTTGAAAGAGGGTCTCTGATTGGTCAAAAATTAATGAGTATTTATAAATATAAAGGTCACCTGAACATGACCCTGACCGCGGCACACTCAGATGTTCAGGCGTAGTACGAAGTTAACGAAGCCATGTAACATGATTTTAATCAGATTGAACCTCAAATTATTATCATTATTATTATTATAGGTCAACAGGTGAACTTTTACATATCCACATGCTGTTAATTATACAGCGATGATAAAAACCTCTTTGTGTATAAAATATAAATGTATAGATGACTGAAACAATACTTGATGTTTTTGTAGGTGTTTGTTGAAGATTCCCTCGGAGAGCGAGTCTGGGTAGATAGATCAGACTGTAAGAGTTTCGTTGACAATATCATCACAGCATTCAACACCAAGCTACCTTCCAAGTCACTTTCCATGTCTATAGATATGTCAGGCACACAATCTGGCTCAGGTGAGAACAACAAAACAATAATTAAAAGTTCTCTTAAAAAATACAGTTATCCAGAAACAAAGTTCTGTCTGCTCTAGTAATGTGCAGAAAATAGATGTTTTCAATTTTTGATTTCATATAGAAAAGTAACAGTATTAAGACTGTCCATATTCATACATTGATGGATAATTGAAAGTCATGTAACTTGATGTCTGTTTACAGCAAGTCCTGTGGTGTCATTCCTGGAAGATGATGATGTGACCAAGTCATCAGATAGTCTGGAAGATAAACTCAGCAGCCTTGGAGAGGATGAGGTCACAGTATTTCCTAGGTATTAGAATCTTAACATTTATGAAAGATAATCAGTAAACATTGTAATAATGTTAAGTCGTTTGAAATATGCATTAATAGCAAGCTTTGTTGTGTCCTCTTCAAAGTAAGAGGGCATACAGTGATCATATTTTTGCTTGTCTGTGTTTGCATTCATTACATCTTGTATTGTCTGGCAATAATTTCGGACCATCTGAAGATTAAGTTATGAAACTTCATGGATTGACCTGTTCTGACCACTCAGCATGTCGCATAACACAGCTACATCTATATGCCAAAGGTCAAGGTCAGGGAAAGGGTTGAAAGATCAGATGCTCTTCCCGGTGTACTTTCTTATTGGCAAAACATTCCATTTTAAACTTTATAGGTGTGTGTGTCATGATTATACAGTGTGGATTATTTAACACACAGGCTCATCCACTGAAAGTCAAGATGGTGAGAAGTCAAATCAGGGGAATACTTGTCCAGACCATAACTGTAATGTCATAATTTGCACAGTAAACACTCTGTAAGGAATTAGGAGGATAGGTGAGGGAGTATGCATAAGTGACCTTTAGATCTCTTACTTTGTTTATGATGAATATGATTATGAGAAAGATAACAGTGTTCATCTACTCATTCCATGATAAACATATGGATCTAATATTATGAACAACTTTAACTGAAAGTGCTTTGCCATCACATCACAGATACCCATACCAACAGGATAGTATAGAGTCCTATGTGATGGATATCATCCGTGAACAACTGAGTCGCCGCCAGACAATGGACACATCATCCCGTAATGTTATCCGTCTGATGACTGCTACAAGTGGATACAGTCAGGTGCGACTCCAATCTGCACAACGTCTAGAGATGTGGCTGCAAAATCCAAAGGTAAATTCACTGATATGTGGTTACTAATCCCTCAGGCACACTCACTGTACTATTTAATATTTTTGTGGTCAGTAGTTTCTACCATTCAGTAACATATAAATTACTATCATATGGCCTCTGAAAAAGACATTTTTGAAGTGATAAACAATTCAATTATGCTGTCCATGAGAAATTTATTGCCATCTGAATATTGCCAAATTTTTTGATTTTGTTGATGATTGTTAACAATTTAATCGTCTGTAATCCTAGTCATTGGGATAACTGACATCTGAACAGCAGATTTATCAGGACTTTTGAATGATTATTCTCAGGATTAATAGTGTTCATATTAAGTAAATGATGCCATTACTTGTTATAAAAACCCATTAAATGTCATCATTCAGTAAACTTGTATTGCAGTGACTTTTATTCTGATTCACATATACATTTTCAGCAAAAGATACCCAAATTTTATTAATTTATCATCCATGTGATATTTTTGCCATCTTTAAAACATTTTTGAATTTACATCAAGTAAAAACTAAAACTAAGCACTTATGATTTGTTATTGTTTGACATGTTTGTAGTTGACACGGTCCGCCCAGGAGCTGTTGATGTCCCTGTGTATGAACTGTAACCAGTATGACCAGAATGACATAGAGGTTCTCTCACAACTCGTCAAGATTAGGATGAAAACTAAACCACTGCTCAACCATTTCCTCACTTGTATCAGGTAATGTAACAATATCCTCACATTTGTCAGGTAAAATAAAACATTTAACGTAGTCTAATCCAAAAGTTTAGTAGAGGCCACTTACTCCCTTAGGTGTAGGAAAACAGCTGGAGGGTGCAGCTCATTGCATGGTTTCAAAATCTACAGATTTTTGTTGAAATATTTGGTTAGCATTCTGGTTTTTTGGCCAATTAACATATCAAATCCTGAATTCAGATTTGATGGCTCTTTCCATAAATGTTGTAGAAATGATTGATCTCAGCAACACAGAACCTATTTAAAAGGATTTGATATAGTTCCGTTTCCCTTGTAAAACCCAGTTGATAACTTGATAAACTTGTTTACCCTAGCTTAGCTACCATCCATATGTTTACCCTAGCTTAGCTACCATCCATATGTTTCTAAAATGCCTCTCATCCTTTAATTACAAGTAAATGAACACATTTTGTTGTGGATTTCTGTAAATAAAAATAAGAACCTGTTTGAGACAATCAGGTAAGGTTTTAAGTTGTTTTACAGGGAGTTGATCCCACAACACCAAGAGAACCTGCGCATGATGCTTACTCACACCATCTACAATGAGTTATCCAACGTCAGGAACCCCAACAATATGGCACTGATCAGTGTCATGTTCCAGACCTCATCAACACTTGCTACTAAGGTTTGTAGGATTTTTGCTGCATGTTACTCGTAATCCAGATCTCCAATGTTAAAAAAAATTGTCACTTTCTCTGTCCATATTCTGGTATTAATGAAGTAAAACCTGCTTATTACAGAAATCATGCTTAAAAGTAGGCTATATTTTTGTCTCCTGTCAAAGAATTATTTGTTGAACATTAAACTCAGTAAATGTAATTTAAACGTAGCCAACTAGTTTCTCAAATTTAAGATGTTTTTCTGTAATGTCAAAAGGGCATTTATCATTGTTTTGTCAGCTGTTTGTTCCCAAAAGTTTTTCTACAAAATATAAATGCATGTCTTTTAAGCGTACATAATGTTTTAGAAAGCACCATATTTTTTACAGTATGAATTAAATTTTGCATCACTAAGTCATGAATTATCCTGGTGTGGCTTAGAAAACTGAATTTATCCTGCTGTAGGTACTGGCCGAGATATTCCAGGACCTGCTGTCCAATAAAGAGGATTATCTCCGTGCACTTCGGGCCTTACTCCGTGAGATAGCTCGCACACTGAAACAGGACATCAAACTGTCTTCATTTTGTCTGAACTTGATGCAGGAAAGGACAGATTCCAAGTTCTTAGAAATGGACAATTCTCTGAGGGTATGCCAATTTATCTACTTGATACTTTATATTTCTACTATCAGGAACCTTCTATTCTCTACACCATTAAGCTGCTCATTCCATACCATTGGTGGTAACAGTTGGCTTAAGGACCGAACAGATATTCACTGCAAGATACACGTACACCCAGGGACTCCAAGTCCAGGAGGAATTACATTTTTACTCTAAATCCTGTCTAGCTAGGAAATACATAGAAACAAATGTTTGAGTTCAAAATGATTCGTACCATACCAGCTAATTTTCTGAATTGTGAAGTCATTTCACTGTTATATGTGATGTCATTAATTGATGTTTTGTTGAGTGAAGGAAAATCTGCTGCCAAAACACAGTCAGATCTGACATCATCACATGGACAAATATTATTAAGCAACCTTACTGTGAAGCTTTAGTAAATTGCTTTGGTCTCGAAGTATGCACCTCCAGATTACACAGTATTTAACACTCTTTCTTCAGTACACAGTATCATACTTACTACTTTTTATTCACATTTAGTCATGGTCACTTTATATATTATCTAGAATATCTACTAATAGATATTTATGGTTACCTTTGCAATGTTATTCTCAATTTCACCAAGCTCCCAGGTAAGAGGTGGAAGAAAAAGAGTCCATTATCATGTAGGTATGAGGGATAGGGAACTTCTGTATGGGTGTGTAAAACTTAAAGGTAAAAAAAAGGCTTAGCAAGATTTCGAGTTCAAATTCTACATCATCAGGTAGAATTTCCCTATATCCCTCATACCTATGTATGAGATATTCTGTTAATACTGATACTTAAAAACCTGGCAGCTACGGTAGTATACATTTGCTTACCCTTGAACTTTATCTAAAACTTTATTAAGTTTAACCTTTTATCAACCAGTTGTCATTGGAAGGATTTTAAAATTGATTTTTGTGACTTGCAAAGCAAGATTTCAACAGATCATTTATTTCCTTTATTCAATATTTTAGTCAATATTATGTATTCATGAGTGTTAGGTGCAGTCTGTGAAAGGATCTCTTATATGTATCATATTTTATCATAATCAGCAAGAAAATCTCCCAATGTGATAACTGTTTGTTTCAGGAACGTTACATTATGTCTGTGGCGGACATGGTGGCAGTGACAATCCTTATAGGGATCACCCCATCAGTACGGGAGGCCAAGGGAGATAAGCAAGGTAAGGCTTGTTAAATTTGAATTGATAGACAGGTTGTGAAAATAACTTTTTTTCTTAATTAAATAATAATTTATTTGCATGGTACACACAATGCTACATAATGGGTTTCAAAATATAAAGAACCTTGAATGTCATAGTTCAACCTTTGATATAAGCTGACTTTTTTTCAGGAATTGTTCATTTTTTTTAATTCAAAATAATACTTTATTAAACCTAGATAAACACCTGAAATTTCCGTTGTATTTCCTTATATCTAAATTTAGCTAGTTTAATTATGATGCATTTATTTTAAAGGCTATCAGTGCATGTTAACTATCTTAAGTGAAAATATTTCCTTTAATATATGTTATAAATGTGTCTCAGATTCAGAAGTTCTACACAAGTATCGCCAACAGACTGCAATGATACAGCGGGATGCTGTGTGGTGGATGCATACTATTGTATCAAAACACATTGTGGAGTTCAAACCGGAACATTATATACATTGGTATGTAAGGTCATATATACTCCTGTACTGCTTAACTTCTCTGCATGTTGCAAATATGATTCCAGACGAAATTATATCCTCTGAAGGTTATTTCTTTGAATTGTATTAAACTGGAATGTTATGGAACATCTACACTGAGTTTTGATGCATGACATTTTATATCTGTTATTACCGAGTATGTTCAAATTCTAGCCTATAGTTTTTAGCCTGTGGTATTGAAAATCAAGTACTATACTATACAAAGATTGCAATTATACAACCTTACTTTTAATGTATAGTTGCAAGTATCTCTTCAGGGGCGATATAATTAAAGAAGGTCAATATTTTTAGGGGGAGAAAAGGAAAAGAAAAACATTTTTGAAATTATGTGATACGTTATCGCAATTGTAATTTTGACATTTCACATCTTGTTTTTATAGTTTACACAAAGTACTGTTCCTGGAGGGTCCTGAACAATACTACAACAAAGACAACTGGCCGTCAGAAGGAGAGAGAGGGTTTGTACTTAAGTCCTAGGACATTGGTTTTCTTCATACTCCACAATAGAATTTTGAAATAGCCGTTTCTCATTAAAACTTCAAAATAATCATATCAGATTATCTGGTTTTGATGTTTTATGAGGGCCTGGCCATGTTAACTGTAATGCACTATTATAGGTCTCTGCTGAGGATTGCGTCAGAGTCACCTGTCCTTGAGGACACCCTGATGAGGATCCTGGTCATTGGTCTGTCTCCAGATATCCCCATAAACCCTCCAGATGCTGTGGAACTGGTGGACCAGCTTGTCAAGCGTGCAGCCAGTCTCAGCTGCGACGGTAATTTGGCAGGGGTAATCTCAGGAAAGACAGTGTTATACACATGTGTAGTATCAAATGTTTTATTATACATCATACAAAAATTCTCATTTGTTATGGTAATTAAAATATCAGGTATTCTCAGCTGTGATAGTAATTATAATAGGATAGTCTTACCTGTCGAAGGTAGACTTAGATACAGGTGTGCTTATAACAACCCTGGCCCCTTCCCACATTATGTTGAGGGGATAGGATCTGAAGCCATTTTGTTGTATTGGCCCTCCATCTGTCTACACTTGATTTATTTGGTATCTCAGTAGTCCAAAAACAAGCTTGAGGTACTTTTGAAAGACCAGTCTGTTGAAATGCTAATTTTAAGGTCATTCTGTCAAGGTCATAATCAATGTCAAAGTCATTGCAAGCTTAAAAGGGCTATTGTCAACTGTGTTCTGTATTATAGGTGAAAAAGTGCTACAGATGGAAAGACTGGAATTGGTGGATGCCCTTCTCAATCTGTGTTCATACAGACATCCTACAGACATATCTCTACCTAAAGGGTGAGTACAGGTACTCAGTACAGATATATCTACATAGACTTCCTACAGACATATCACTACCTAAAGGGTGATTACAGGGACTCAGTACAGATATATCTCTAAATAGAATTCCTACAAACATATCTCTACCTAAAGGGTGAGTACAGGTACTCAGTACAGATATATCTCTACATAGACTTCCTACAAACATATCTCTACCTAAAGGGTGAGTACAGCCTCTACAGGTACTCTACAGGTATATCTCTACATAGACTTCCTACAGACATATCACTACCTAAAGGGTGAGTACAGGTACTCTACAGGTATATTTCTACATAGACATTCTACAGACATATCTCTACCTAAAGGGTGAGTACAGGTACTCAGTACAGATATATCTCCACATAGACTTCCTTTAAACATATCTCTACCTAAAGGGTGAGTACAGGTACTCTACAGGTATATTTCTACATAGACATTCTACAGACATATCTCTACCTAAAGGTTGAGTACAGGTACTCTACAGGTATATCTCTACATAGACATTTTACAGACATATCTCTACCTAAAGGGTGAGTACAGGTACTCTACAGGTATATCTCTTCATAAAAATCTTACAAATATGTCTCTGCTTACTGCTTTAAGGGTGAGAACAGATATCCTACAGACATATTTCTTTGGAAGGCAGAGATTTACAAACTAAGATAGGGTCCCCTGCTCTACCATATTAAGTTTTGGCACTTCGTTCAATTTTCGTTCCGAAATTTGTCCAGAGCATGACTTTCTTGCTATTCATATCCATTAATCAAAGTTGTATTATTTATGTGTCTTAGGAAGATGTACTGAAATCAGGGCCAGGTTGTTCACAGCTGGAGAGCTAAATGGGTTGTTAACACACATTTTCCATATGTGAAATTAGAGAAACACTGAAGTTTACATATGATCATTTTGAATCCCAATGCAAATAGTTTTAAATAAAATATATTGAAATTTTGAATCACTGAGCTCTGGTATTGTGTTTCTACTGTTTACATAGTTATGGCCCTTTGTACTTTATTTTTACAATAGGTCGTCCAAAACATAACTTCTTTGCTTTTACATCTTCTTTCATCAGACTTGCTTTATACTTAAGCGTTTTGGGAAGTTTGAGTGTTGCAAAATCATACGTTCCTTGCTATTTTACCTACATTCACCAAACTAGCTATACATCTGTATGTTTCAGAAGGCTAAGTGTCACAAAATAAAATTTATACAATTATGTCCCTTGTTCATTGGTAAAACTGAAGTTTTGATGATCAATTTCCATCTTGTTCATATTTTTATACATTTGTCCATTCATTCATTTGACCATCTGCTAATCCTTCAATCAATGAATATTAACAATGAGTTTAAGTTGAAACCCTGTGACATGTGATAGTTGTTTTTCCCTGTGATACTTTAATATTACAAGTTAATTGATGATACAGGTACAGTCCACCAACCTTGGCAATCTCTAACCTGTACTGGAAATCCTGGATTATACTCCTCATCTTGTCGGCTTTCAACCCTCAAACATTTGGTAAGATGATTTAAAGTATTCTTGGGAAGGATAAACTTTACTATAAATTAATATATATATATCTGTTTCATGTGAATACTATGATTCCCTATGTTCACATAATGAATAATAATGTGCATACAAATTCTGTAGTGTAGATGTTTATGCCTTGTATATTATGCATACTTCTGTAATACTAGAATGATTATTATATTTTTGCTGTAGAGGCCTATTTAAATGTTTTATATCATCACTGTCATTTAAGACTATACCCTTTCTTGTCTGAATACATAGTGAGAGCATTAATAAAATGTATGATTATTCCACACTGGTATATCCTTCATTGTTTGATATACAGTAATATATATGACTATTCCACACTGGTATATCCTTCATTGTTTGATATACAGTAATATATATGACTATTCCACACTGGTATATCCTTCATTGTTTGATATACAGTAATATATATGATTGGCTTTGTCAGGATAATAATTTCAATCAATGGAAAGGAAACACTACCTTGATAAATCTTTTAGAAAAATGTGTCAGTAGAAATATTGACAACAGAATGCTATATTGTGTAAAATTGTACTTACTGAACTTGTTACATTTGTAGGTATTACGGCCTGGGAGAACTATCCTACCCTTAAGTGTCTGATGGAGATGGTGATGACCAGGTACAGGGTTCTAGGTGTCCTATAGCTATGTCTCATGGTTCTCTATTTTAGTCATACACAATCATTGTAACAGTAACTTGTTATCACAATCAAACTTTTATTATATTGATATTGTATATCATTATTAGTGATGAGACAGTGCTCATTGTTACAGTATATGTCACTTCCAAACACAATATGATAGTTCATCAAAAATAAACACATTTATCCATAATTAGACAGATATTTCTGAAAAACTTGACTCTCTTTCCTTGCAGGAATTACAAGTTTCCACCTCCAACCACTGCTTCAGATGAACGAGAAGTTGAGGATATAAAAAATCAAGAGAAACAGGTATGGATTTTTTAATACCTCCCTATCTCCTCCTTCCAATGTAGAACATGTTTAATTTGTAGAAAGAGTGACTTTTATGTTATCCTTAGAAAGCTCATTGAGTAATTAATATATATTTATATATATGAACTTTGCATGAAACGAATGTAACAACAGAGAAAATCTTGACAATGATATTAATATGGTTCATGTTTGATATTCTGGTTGATTTACAGGTGTCAGAACAGGAGAAGCAGGAAATTCTGGAGTTTGAGAGCCATCTTGCTGCTGCCACTAGCAAAGTGACCATCACAGAGACAAACAGTTTGCTGGTCACTCAACTCACCGCTATGAAGCCCAGGTAATATGTCCACTAACCTTTCTTGCTGAACCTCTCCGTAGATCTGTCTGTCCGACCATGAAATCTTGTCCAGACAACTCCTCCTGCACTAATAAGTCAATTTTAGCTAAAATTCTTATTAATGTATGATTTGTATGTAATAGACCATGTTCAACAACAACCATGTGATACATGGGGTTGAGCCAACATAGGGTATAATGCTGGCTGGCAAAACACTAGAGAATTCCACCCCTATACCTCAGTGAACCCTCCAGTGGGGTTCACAGCTGTGTTATAATAGTGATTTGATCTTACAGTGGAGTGGCACGCCAGCCCCCAGCAGCTATGTTAGAGCAAGTGAGGATCCTCAATGAGACTATCCACATTGGACAGCTGTTATGTCGGAGCCGCAAGCCAGACTTCCTGCTGGACATCATTCAGAGACAGGTGAGGTCTCAAATTGAATTTTCTGCTGAACTCAAGGCAATTTCTAACTATAAACAAGACCATGAATAGTGAATCTAAGACTTCAGTTTGTGTACAATTTCTAAGTTGTAATACAGTTAATTTCTACAGTTATATTGTGTTGTATGTAGGGTGCCTCCCAGTCCATGCCCTGGCTAGCAGAGTTGGTGGAGGCCAGTGAGGGATCCCTCGAGGTTTTGCCTGTCCAGTGTCTGTGTGAATTCCTCCTCCATGATGTGACCGGTATCTCTAGTCAAGAAGAGGACACTAAACAGCTGGAGAAACACAGGAAGAAACAGGTTAAACATTAACCACCAGCCTCTATATATTAAAACTTTCTGATGTTTGATTTTCTACAATAACTGAATCTGCATCTTGTGGAATAGTCCTCAGATATAAGATACAACTGGCTACTTGTGATGACATAATTGCCAATTAGCTTTAGATATACTATCTTGCTGAATGTAAATGTGATTATTTCTACTTCACATATTAACAACAACAATAAACAAATATACGATATAATTACAACTCTAACACACAGGTTACTATTTGTTAAGGACCATGACCTCTTGTTGTTCTATCCTAGATTTTATTATTATCAGAATTGATTCATCGAAAATATAATTTGCTTAGATAATGAAGAATACCAATGAGGTTCCGCCAATTTGAAACTGTCTCCAATAATCATACTCCTATCCATTAATATAAAAGTAATGTGAATCTCAGAATGACTCAGAATTGTTGTAAGATTTGTTACCGCAAACTTTAACTGAACAAGTAAAGTATACTGATCATCAACTTCTATTACTCTTGTATAGAAAGTGAAGAAGCGTGCAGAACTGGTCAGCTACCTCCGGTCCATCATTCATGCCGACCCTCCTGACCCAATATCTGTGTCCCAAGTCCTAGATTACTTTCTCCGGCGGCTCTCGTCCACACAGGCCTCCAACCGACACCTGGCTATTCAAGTAGGTTATACAAACACCTGGTCACACAAGATATGTTATACCTGGTTACACGGGTAAGTTATATCGACGCATAGTCCCACAGGTTCACACAGGTATGTTATATAAAGACATATCTTACAAGTTGATCATATCTAGTTATACAGGTGAGTTTACTTGTTTAAGACGTTATGCCTGTGTATAATGGTGACTGATGCCAATGCCAACTTATGGAGGCCAATTCTCTAGACCATTGCATATTTCACAGTAACTTAATAATCAATAAATGATCAAGCTTCAGCAAGATGCTCAGCAGTTCAAGATTGTGTTTGGTGTGTTTGTGCAGGGGCTGTCCATGTTAATATCGTGTAAAGATACTCCTGAGGAGGAAGGCATGGAGACAGAGAGTGGGATGGGCCACAGCTGGCTGCTAGAACACCTACCCACACTGGCAATCTTCCCCCAGATCAGGCCACAGATCTGCTCTGCCCTCAGACAGGTAGAGAATGTTAACAAGTATACAGTCCAACATTGTCATCAGTTGTGTTGAAGAAGTGCAAAAATCTTAATACCACACACATTTATTTGTTTCAAACTATCACATTAATATCAGGAGACATAACCTTATCACATGTCTCAAACAGGCAGCGTCCACTTATGTTGTTGGGTATAAAGTTTGTTAATTTCTGTGTTGTAAGGCCTGCCAGATAGAGACCGAGCCTGGCCTCATTAGTGCCTGTATCATCTTCCTGTCCCAGCAAGCCCTGGACCAGAGTCTGCATGAACTTGATGACCTTGCTTTGGTATGTGGCTACATGTAAATTATGTTCTCTGTAACAGCAAGGTGATATTAATCAAGCTCCACTTACTTATATTTTTTCTAATGACATGCAACATTTATCAAGTTGTTGATATATAGGATATGAATATACAGATTCAAGCTGACCAAGATATATATCAGATGTTCTGGGTGTAATTTGTGTAATAAAACTATTACATATATATATTTTATTTGTAAAGTGTAATATTGTGATGTCAAAAGTAACAATATCAAGACGATGTTTTGAATTGGCAGTAAAAGATGAAGTTTTTCTTTTGAGGTTTTGTTTTTACTAAATTTTGTAACAAAGTGTGTTATTTTGCATAGTCATATTAAAAACCAGAGTCTCAACCTCCTTCCTTTTTCACCTGACATTGAATCTCGCTGAAGCTTGTTTCCTAATATTGAATGAAATGGGAATCCTCTGCATCTTCATCACTCTTAAACTTGTATTGATTATTGAGTGTCTCTTTGTAGTTGTTCAGAAAGTTTTTAACCCCCCCTGTTATATTGGGATTATATTTTCTTCTATTTCCACTTAAAACTGAATACAAATTATTTCTTCAGATTAAAACAGATTTTGTTTTGTGTTTGTAGGACATGGCGCAGCTAATTGTGGAGCGTACCACAGTTATCAATCACATCCTACCACTAGAGAACCAGCCCAGCAACGAACTCTCTCATGTCACACTAAAGGCACTTATAGACCTGTACACCAACTACCTTCGCAAGGCCAAGGAGCCAGACAAGGAAGCTTATTCATGGGTAAGGTCAGGGGTCATTTGGGTCAAGATCAAAAACTTGTACATACTATCTCTCCAGGGCAAAATCCTTGACAAGGAAATTTAATCACGGGGAAGGACAACATAACTACTCCTCCTGGCTAAGGAGAATGACACAAAAGCTTACACCTTAGTAATGTTAGAGGTCAATAGGTCTAGATCAAGATCATAAATCTGTATACTAACTTAATTTTCTAAGATATGTTTTTAGACATTTTTTCGTATCTAAATTAACAAACAGAAAATCACAAGATTTTTGAAAGAAGACTTGTTTGATTGCTTCAGTCCAACACTCAGGACCAGATTCTTCTCCAGTGGAAGGGAGGTGACTCTGCTACGATGCACGTCCTTGTGGTACATGCCATGATTATACTGCTGACGTATGGGCCACCCAAAGGAGGTGAGTACAGGGAAACTGTTTAGTGAACGGGAACATCTTATAGATCCTCACTACTGGACATTATTTTATTTTTTTAATTTAACCAAAAATGAATTTTGCAAATAAGTAAACATAAATATCAGATATCTATCTTTTGTATTTGAGTAATATATATTTTGTTGATTTTGCAATTGATTAAACAATCCAGACCCTACAATTTAAACAAAATCATTATTTCGACATGCTGTGTTCTGCAAAAATTGGAAATGACTGCTGTTCTCAAGACTGTATATAAAAGCATTAGTGTTGAAGTGTGAATTTATTTTCTTACTACCTCTACACTCAAGTATGCTTTTTTAAGGGGAAACAGAGTACCAGGATTTACTGGATACCTGGTTCCCAGCAGAAGGACAACCACCCTCCGCGTTCCTGCTAGACACATCAGAGGAAGCTCTGTTGCTACCTGACTGGTTGAAACTACGTATGATCAGGTCTCATGTGACTAGACTTGTAGATACAGGTAAGGTTTGAATAATATTCTTGTACTTAAACAATTGTTTGCTTTCCCATGTCAAAGATGATGAAAGTTTTATTGATAATCAAAAGAAAAAAAGATACAGAGCTAAGAATAAATATAGAGGATTTACATTTCAACTTTCACTGGCACTTTTCTGTAACTGCTTCTGATCTTCTCCTTCTGAATCAATTAATCTCTGTCAATGTTCAAATAGATCATAAAGCATAATGTTTAATATTTAGTTACTGTATTTGAAGTCTCCAGGCAATATTGTTTCATCCTGTTGTGTAGTTTGCAGGCATGATATTGATAGTGTACAGAAATGCACTAACATGTAATTGATAACACTACAAAAGAACTTGGTAGTAATATTAGATCACAGGGCTAAAGATGTTGTATAGTTGAAGAATTGTCTACAACTATCTGTTGTGTGTTGACCCTCTCTTATCCCGTGTTGTACAGCCCTCCAGGACATTGAGGCAAACCAGCTACTGCTGTTTGTCCAGTCGTTTGGTATCCCAGTGGCCAGTATGGGACGCCTTCTTCGGTGTTTAGATGGCCTTGTTGTCATGGATTCCAGCATATTGGAGCAGGCAGTGGAGGACAAGACATACATGGCCCAACTCATAGACATACAGCACATGAGGGGTGCCCAGGGGGGCAACACATTCCGCAAGCTGCTCACAGCCCAAGCTCCTGTTAAAGGTGAATTTTACCCACCATTACAACGTCTTCACAGTCTCTTCTCTAACCATCCGGGTACACACTAACCATCAGTATGCAATGGGTCATATCTAATGAAGGAATATTAAAGAAGAAAAGAAGCATGGTATATCAGTTACAATATTTAAAAGTCTTACGAAGGAATCACAACCGGAAATCTATCATGGTTTTATGAAGCTTGATTATGTTTAAATTTTCATATTTCTCGCGTATCTTCACTTTGAATACTGGCTTAAATGTTTTTGTCCATTAATCCTTTGACAGAGGTTGATGATGCTGAAATGAAGTCTGTAGAGTCCAAAGATGAGAGTGTGTGGATGCCTCGTGCTGCAGAACAGAAAAAGGTGCCCCACAAGGCAGAGATCATCAGCTTGTTAGTACAGGTAAGTACCAGCAGTAGGATTTGGTGGTCAGTCAGTGAGTAGTGGACATCAGATTTGTTGTTTATTGCTGTTGGTCTGTGTATAATGTACTTAAAAACTTAGCAGTTGTCAGTACATTGAAAGAGGTTCTGTAACATTTGTAACTTGAAATGTACAATGAAAAGTGTACCAGTTTGCACGTGTCCTGATAAAGCTGTTGGTTATTTAGGTTAGACAAAGTCAATTTAGGAATTACTGTGAGTTATGTGGTCAAACTCATTGACAAGGAATATGATAATGGGATGTTTATTTCTCTTTGGAAGATGGTTGCAAATAATTTCTTTATAATTTGCACTCTTTCCTTGTAATAGATATATCTTGTAAGTTACTTTCTGATTGATCAAGTCTGAGTGGACTGATTTATGGTTTGAAAATTCAGTGCTTATAACTTGTTATAAGGCAGCATATTGCTTTTTGACTGACAGGAATTTTTATTCGGTTTATATGAAACAAAATGTAATTTCTATAAGTGTTGATATTAAAATAATTTTTTGTAACAAGTATTTGAAAAAAATGGATTAAGCAAAAAAATTAGTTTGAATAGCATTTTCATGTCTGCACTTAATTCTTATAATATCAACTACGCGTATAGCATTAAAAACATCAATAATATACGAGTAAATATAATAAATTGTAGTCGCATGGCTATAACCTCATAGGCTGTCACTTAAAAAGGTCCTATATGTCGTACACTGACTTACAGTTCTGGTAATTAATTGGTGTGGATTAATTTCAACTAAACTAGCTTCAATTGCAGTTGGACTAAAATAACTAATGTCTTTGAATAATTGAGTCTTCTGTTTGTGTTGTAGGTGTTTTCCATGGATGGCAAGAGAGACCCAGACACAGATCATCAGTTCCACAATCTCGTCACAGTGAGTGGTTGTGACAACTTATTTCCCCCCCATGTCATTCAAAACATGGCAGTGTCACAGCATGTACTTGCCAACTTTCAAATGAAACCGTTGTAAAAGCTAAAATTGATCAGATTTAGTGTGATACATACTGAAAGCTAACATTGATCAGATTTACCGTGATACATACTGAATTGTACTGTGGAAGCAAAGAATTGCAATACACTTTATCCATATCACATTAAATATAAAAGGATTATTTACAAGTTCATTAAGCCATACAAACATTCGTGTGTTTGGGTCAAAGTTCAACATCCTGAAGACTGACAGAAATACTGTATCTAGTTCCAGTGGTTTTAGTGACATATACTGTTCTGATTGAACCTTTTTCAATGCAGTATTTTATGTTAAGGGAGATATAGCTGTCTCTTGTTAGAAGTATTATAAAAACAGAAAGGATATGAAACATATAGCTTCGTGTTCATTCTGCGGACAATGCTTTTGATTTTCACATTGGTGTTGTATTTTGATTACTTTGTCAGTTTGATATGATCTCCTTTCTTTTCAGGGTATAACTTCAAGGAAACCTGAAATATCACAGCTTGTCATTGACATTTTGTATGAGGTTAGTCAATTAGTTATCTTTTGTCAACAGATTAATAGCATACATTCACTTCATAAACTGAATGACTATCTGGTGTTTTTTGTGTAATTGATAGCTAACAAGTAAATAACTGTAACAAAAAACACATGATGATATCTGGTTTCTCACAAACTGTACACTTATTTTTATTTTTTGTTTTTTGTAGAAGACAAGAAATGACACTACATTTCGGGAGAGGTTTTGTAGACATGTGAAGGCATGTCCATTGCTGAAGTCTCTGGTGGCCAGCAAGGTAGACATATAGTATTTTGTAAATTAGTATGCCAAAAGTACTTCAATCATTTACATGTCTGACACGAAAAACCCCACTGTTCAACAGCAAAGATAAAATTGGGGTTGATGACTGTACATTGATACCAAAAACCACTATTAAGTGTATTTCTTATTACTTTTAAAACTTCTGAAAAGTTCTTCTATAAACATGCTTGTTAAAAATTGTATGTTAAAATACCCAGTTACACAGTAACTAAGTCTAGTGTTTTGAAGAGCATACTATAGAGATTTACTAGTGAGATGTATATACTGTATTTGTGGTATTACAGTGTGGACGCAAAGACTCCCTCCAACAGCTGATGCTGGGCCTCAGTGCTGCAGATCAGACAGTCACATCACCTGCTATGTCCATTATAAAACACTTCCTTCTTCACTCCAGCCCAGGGACAAAATCTACACCCTGTCTGAACCTCAATGGTAGGTTACATTTTCAGTCAATAACATACCTTTTCCCAACGTACTAATAGGTCACATCAAGTCAATTACTCAGTAGTAGGGGTTTTCAAGTGTGTCCCACACCCTGTCCTAGTTTCAATGGCAAGTCTCAAAAAGTCAACTCCACACGCTGTATCAGACTTAAAATTAGGTCACATTAAGTCAACACCACATCCTGTTTCAGACTTGATATTAAGCCGAAACAAGTCGACCCTGTACCCTGTCTCAGACTAATTTAAATAGTAGACCACAATCTGATTATAAAGCTAAAATGTGACTTTTTCTATAACTCAGATTTGGCAAAGAAGAGGTTAGCAGTTGATGAAGGTCACCTTGAGTCTCGACTGACAAACTGTATGCGGTCAGCAATGGCCAGCCAGCTGCCCAGTGAGGTGGTCAGCAGTGTGTGTCAGACGATGATACAGACAGACAATGGAGATAGGTAACCCTTCCTTCTTGCAATTGTTTGTCCGCCCTTTTAAAACAAAAATAAAAATGTGAATGATTCTACTGTTGGATTCACACACATATACTTGGCAGTGTACAGTACTATATATAATTATGAATAGCACAGTGTTGATTCTTTTATTTAATTTGCCATCATGTTAAGGGCAAAAAGGACAAAGATAAACGAGGTGTTTTCCAGTATATTGGAATTGAGTAAAGCTTCTTTAAGCTACAATATATAGAAGTTTGACAAAGCATTCAAGTAGTAAAAGGGATTAGTATAGTCATAAATTTCAGTTCTAATTATAATGTACGAAGGACAAGCTTGTATTAAATGTTTAATATAGAAGCTCCACTACCTTCAGATCAGAAGTGGAGACCTCCCTGCACACCCTGCTGTTGGACTGGCTGGAGCTGCTGGACCCTGAGTTGGTGGCCCGTGCACCGGACCTCCAGCACCAGCTCATGTTTTCCCAACACAGACGCCAGAAAGGAAGTAAAGCCTCTGGTGAAAACCCTACAGACAACAGTCCTACTTCATCTGATACTGCCCAGCTAGACCACACCTATAGTAACCAGGCCTATCTCCTTGCCCTCCTCACTCACCAGAGCAGCTGGTCTGCTCTCCACAGGTCTATCAACACACTGCTACAGAAATCTCCACCAAACAGGTACAGCTTGGGTCAGAGAATAACATTTGACAAGATCAACAAACTAGATAATTATGTAGTTCAGAAGTAGGTCATGATACTGTGTTACAGATGTAAATGTAGTTGATTGTAAAGTGATATTGATATCAGCTTCTGTAATGCCGTTGCTTCTTTATAAAAAAAGACTGTTAAAGGAGAGGTTTCTATGTATTGATCAGTATTGAAGACATAGCCATATAATCTACTGAAAGACTGCATTATTGCATATGGTGACATACCTCATAAGCTGATTGTTGACAAAGCACATTTAAAACTGTACACTTGTTATTATATCAAAATGTCTTGACTGATACTGTTTTGACAGAACATGTTTGTGGATGAATTGCAGAGTACTGCATCATACTGTTATTTTGCTTCCCACCCTACTTAAACTGTTCTATTGTGTTAAATTGAAGCAGTGTAGTTCAAATATATTGTTTTTGTGTTCCAGATTTTGTCCAACCACTGTGCTAGACTTCCTGTGGGCATGTTTGCAAATCCCTAAAATATGGCAAGGTCGTGAGCAAAAGATCTCCAAGGTAAACTTTTTCTATGAGTTTGTATAGAAGTGGCTAATGCACCCTAGGTTTTAGTTTTCATATAAAAGGAAAATATTATATACTTTTTTTAGTTGCTTTTGACAAATTATATTGTCTATGATATATATATTGTGTGAGGTTTGTGCTGTACCTCCAGCCAGGTTTTGTCCACAATTACAGGAGACACAAAACTTGTGATAGTTTGTCACCAATTACAGCAGACATGTGTCTTGTGAAGTTTTGTCAACAGATACAGCAAATGTTTGTCTTATGATATGATCTCTCAAGTTAACTTTGGGAGACATGTGTCTTGTGATGTTCTGCCTATAGTTAAACAGATATGTATCAATACTTACAGAACCAGCCAGTGGAGAATGTTCTCAGCTTGAGTCAGAGTCAGTTGGAGACAATCCTGAACTATATAGTGGAGGAAGCAGTGGTCAGTGAGTCTGTCCACACTGACGGGGACCACAAGGGAGTACCACTGTCCAGCAGGGTCGAGTTGATGGTCACCTGTACAAATAATGAGGAGAGCAACATCAAGTTTGTGGCACAGCAAGCTCAGGAAGCTTTGACTGACAACAGGTTAGAGTAAAGGCAGTTAAAATAAGATTGGTTCAAGAATTTCTTTTTTGATCTTGAATTTTCATTGATATTTTAATGTGTCAGTACTTAAGTAGCATTATTGATTGATGTATAATTTTGTAGAAACAAGGCTGTGAATCAGAAAGTGCTAGTGGAGTTGTATGCCCAGTGTCCTCGTCTGGTGTCGTGGCTACCGGATATCACTGCCTCTCTTTCTGACAAATGTCTATCTCAGGAAACATCCATTCAGGTAAGGTTAGCAGAAATAATAAAAAGCCATTCAGGTAAGGTTAGCAGAAACAATATAAAGCCATTCAGGTAAGATAAGCAGAAATAATATAAGCTCATTCAGGTAAGGTTAGCAGAAATAGTATAAGCTCATTCAGGTAAGGTTAGCAGAAATAATATAAGCTCATTCAGGTAAGGTTAGCAGAAATCATATACACCCATTCAGGTAAGGTTAAGTAGGAATAAAAGGTGCCCATTTCCAGGTGTTCAGGCAATGTTTAATTGATCTTCCTCCCGGGGGCTACTGTACAACACATACACAGGTTGTTCATGACAAGGGAATATAAGAGTCAATTTGCTCACAGTAGATCAAAGACTATAAGGACAGTATTCAAAGTATTCCTTAATCTTGTTTAATAAGACAACAAACCCTCTGTCATGTAATGTTATACTGATTGCTTATGGGGGGGGATTGTATACTACTTTTGATATTTTTGATCTGAGGTATAGTTTTAAGTTTGCAATTGCTGTAAATATTGCATCAATTTCCTGTATATACAAATCTAGATTTGATGATGGGTAACATCACTGTCGGAAATACATAATGCAATTAATGTTCTGAAAATTCACTTCATTACAAATTAATTTGAACCGATAACATGAGGTTTAATAACTTCATAAAAATAGGTCTTTTCATTAAAAGCAAACAAGGCAAATTCCATATTACATAATTGTTTGCTTACCAGGTTGACCTGATTTCGTTCCGTCTGCTGACAAGCTTGGGACATGCTGGCCATGGTCGCAGGAATGAGGATCGCATGCATGACGCCAATATTGCTTGCCGGAAACTGGCCTCACAGCACCCCTTACTGATGTTACGGTACAATTCTCTTTCAAATGATAACCTCACTTCAGTTCAGTAACAGCAGTACAACAGCTCAACCATATAGATTTTGTTGTAAAATTTATTTAATATGACTGTTTACTGATGTAAAAAGATGTATTAAAAAAAAAGTAGTGAATTGGAAAATGTTTCCCATCAAGTTGTTTGCTTTTTATATATAAATGTACCACTGAATTTCACTTGTAATAAGCATATTTATTGTACAGCAATTAGACCTAAAGAAAACAGTAACTATTATATGAGTTATAGTACATGTAGCTTTAATTGATAAGTGTGATTGTTTTGACAGCCAGTTGCCTATGATGAATGCCCTACTGAAGGGTAAGACACAGTTTAAGATAGGACAACTACGTCATCATAACTACCTACAGCTGTTTACACATATCCTGGGACTGATGGAGGCCATGCAGCCGCTGGTGTTCAGACGGGAATACACAGCCAGTCACAGTGATATTCTGGAGTCCTACTTGTCACTGTTACAGGTCAGTACTGTCAATGTTACATCCTGGATTTTTACTTGTCACTCTTACAGTTCAGTACAGTCTAATTTTTAAGTCTCACTTGTCACTTTTACAGGTCAGGTCAGGTCAGTCAGAGGAAGTCTTTATGTTTAGAACAATTGGAGCCGGTATTTGCACTGAGGAAATTTAATTTCAGTATGGGCCTTAATTGGTAGACAGCTGGTATTCATTTCAATACAAAATTTCTTCTTATTTATTTGTTAACGTGGTCCAAATGGTGCCAAGTCATTACATGTACTTTGTATGTTGAGGACGTTACGTGCCGTCTTGTATAAAGTATGTCATAGTAGTCACTAGTTGGTGATCACCATGCAACACACAACTTTCATCATCTCACCCCAAGGTCAATGTCACTCACACTGAGAGTTAATGTACATTTGTCTCACCTGGAGGGTTCCATATCACTTACATACAGAAATAATTATAGTTTTTGTGTATGAGTCGTAACTTTGTCACCTTCAGGACCTTCCTCTCGGGGTCAAGATTACTACCAGGACCTTCCTCTCGTATCTAATTCAAGGTCAAGATAAGATCTCTCTCTCGAGGACAATGAAACAGTAATATTCTGTATTTAACTTACTTTGACTGGAAAACTAAAAACCTGTGCTAACTGCTTTGTAACACTGTAATATTATATTGTCACATGAAAATTCATTCTATTGACTATATTGCTGTGTGACACCTGGCCTACATTGTACGAATCATGTTTGTTTCAGCGTCATGGTATGGAGAGGGTCCTTGCTCCCATTGTGGCCAAATTCATCAGGTACCTGCAAAACTACATGATGTGTGAGCCTCAACATTCTATCAATGTCCTACAACCACATGTGGGGGTGTTCAGGTAAGATTACCAATGGGTTTGTTCAATATTGAATACAATTATAAGGTACATTGTAGTATAATTACAGGAAATGTTTGGTAGTATTATGTAGATAACATCTTTCTTTAAAGGGTACCCAGAAACACTCCTTTACTGGCAGGTATGTTTGACTCTGTGAACTGTGTCATGAAAAAGGTTGATTTTTTTTCAGTAACCTTGCTTCGGTCTACCCAGACATGCCCGCCCTGAAGTCACTGCTGGCAGGACTTACCCTACCCAGACAGACAGAGAGTGACTCTCCCCACCAGGGTGATATGACCCTGGGGCTGGCACGCCCGACCTCACCCTGGACAGTGGGACAGATTGCCCCTTACCTACAAAGACTGCAGAATGCCACAGACTCCTCAAGTAGGTCACCATCGTGATTGCACAGCAGGCATTGGACAACTCAATAATTGAAAAATACAATGAAAATATTGAAATACTGCAGTTATCTTGGTTTAGGTTACCTTTGGTTATTACAGTTGTGGGATCGCACAACGTTACACGATGTGCGGTGTGCGCACGATGTGTGCACGGTGTGTGAACGGTGTGTGCACGATGGGCGAACGATAAAAAGCTGGACGATCATTGCTTGCGCACATATGTGCACACGATGGACGGACGTTGTGCGATAACAATCGTGGTTGGTGTAAATTGAGGAATGCCTCAACAGTATATACGGTTTCATGTTTAAACTTATAAACTTGATGTTTACGTATGTTTCTATATTCTAGCAAAATCTATAAACTTATCTTTCTGTCTATACATTCTTATATTTAGAAATTGTATTTTCTGTGTTTTTAAACAAACTTAATCGACACATGTAAAATTACAACACAATCCCGTATACAGGTAAACATAACCACTTTGTACTTGTACCTGGACCATAGTTTTCTCACCGCCTGGGGCACTTACGTAACTCGTCGGGTAAGGCCGGGGGTGTGAAAATCCAGGTGAAGGGGAGCTATAGGCAAATGAATGCAAATAACAAATAATATTCATTACGGTCAAACAGTATCGCATATCAACTCTGTGTGTCAGGCACTGGTCAGGTAAAACTCTGGACACTCATCAAATTGTTATTTACCTGTTCTGTTACTTTGGAGCCAAACCCATTCTTGACAGTCTAACGGTCGCTGTAATACTGTGTAACACGCATTGTGAAATTGCATAATCTAGATTATTGTGATGAGAAATTACAGATATATACACAGTGTACATTATCGCATACAAGCCTTCCGTATTTTTGTCATTCCGTAATTTTGATCTACAAATGATACCAAATAGCACAGTTGTGCGGAGAGAAGCGCACAACGGGGCGTACGATTGCTAAATCGCAAATTTGTTGTGCGCACCATGTGTGGACGATGTACGGACGGTGTGTGAACGATGTATGCACGGTGTGCGCACGCTATTTTTGGTGCGTTGTGCGGTCCCACAACTGTACTTCCTGTTGTACACTTTAAAATATTTTTATTGGTTCATGTTAAAGATCAGCTATGCAGTTTGGGATTATTTTCTTTATTTTCTTGCACAAGTAACATCACTGTTTTTTACATGATTATAGTAAATAAACGCCGACTTTCTTTTGGAACAATTTATTTTGCGGGAATATATCACAACCAGGTTTTTCTACAATTTCAAGGCATAATTTTATTTCAAAACAAATTGATGTAACTTATTCAGAAAGAAAACTAAGTTGTAATAGTTCTCTTTTGAAAAAGTTTATGTCAAGCTCCACAAATGTCAAAAATAGACATTAAGGAAAATATTTTTTTAATCTTTAAATCTTTCAGATATTCTGGACGTATTGCAAGACCTGGATGAGACTTCAAAGAGAAAAGTGGATATCTTGGAACACTTCCTGGTATGAAGTAACATCAACAGTCTTATCAGTTTTGGTGAATTCAAACCATTGAACTGTATATGTAATTTACTTATTTTCATGTGGAATGAGGCTTTTGCTGCTTTTTTCTGAATGCAGCAGATTAGTATTTGAGGATCTCATTGTTAACTTTCAGTGCCCTGAGTTATGGCCCTTTGTTCACCATGCATCACTAAGTACCCTTTGGGACTGTGGAATGTCACCTACTGAAATCTGGTATCATGCCCTACTATATACAGAGTTATGGCCCTTTGTGTACCATGCATCACTAAGTACCCTTTGGGACTGTGGAATGTCACCTACTGAAATCTGGTATCATGCCCTACTTTATACAGAGTTATGGCCCTTTGTTCACCATGCATCACTCAGTACCCTTTGGGACTGTGGAATGTCACCTACTGAAATCTGGTATCATGCCCTACTATATACAGAGTTATGGCCATTTGTTCACCATGCATCACTAAGTACCCTTTGGGGCTGTGGAATGTCACCTACTGAAATCTGGTATCATGCCCTACTCTATACAGAGTTATGACCATTTATTTTATTTCTATCACAATGTATGTTGTGATGTTGAGGACAACAGATTGCTCACAATATTTTGCCTTGTTTATAATGGGTTGTCCAAATGGGAGATTTTAGAAATAATGATACTGGTAAATCACTTGTGTAATGCGGCCCAAGGGATATAAATAAGGATACTGGTAAATCACTTGTGTAATGCGGCCCAAGGGGTATAAATAAGGATACTGGTAAATCACTTGTGTAATGCAGCCCAAGGGATATGAATAAGGATACTGGTAAATCACTTGTGTAATGCGGCCCAAGGGATATGAATAAGGATACTGGTAAATCACTTGTGTAATGCGGCCCAAGGGATATAAATAAGGATACTGGTAAATCACTTGTGTAATGCGGCCCAAGGGATATAAATAAGGATACTGGTAAATCACTTGTGTAATGCAGCCCAAGGGATATAAATAAGGGGTTTGCATTTATGTATATAGTGTTATAGAAAATAAGAAGAAGTTGATACTTTCTTTGTAAAGTTTGCTGTATGCAGTACACTTTTGTTGCATATAAGTTTTACTATATATTAAACACTGGTTACAGGGAGACCTGAAAAAGCTGCTGTTGGATCTAAATGATAAGATCAGGAACACATGCTACTCGCTGATCATGCGATACGTCCGCCAGGTGCCAAGGTGAGATAATAGTCAATAATTTGAAGGCTGAGGTAGTGCAATACTGTTTTACTATACTGTCTCATGGACTTGATAGCCATTACTCCATGAATATCAAACAGAATGAAGTAAAATGTGATATCTAATTTACAGTTTTTCTTGAGTATTTAGAATTGTGATGGTAATAAAAGCAAATAAAACAAATATCTCCTATCTCTGTGACTACCAAAATCTTTTAAGATTGTCTGCTGCTGCATAAGTTCAAGGGTTGCTCATCTCCGAGAGGATTTGCTTGAGTTATCTCCCATAGTATTATATGCAGGATGTAGCCCATTATGGAACATTTCCCATAACAATGTACCTGTCCATAGGGAAATTTCTTTTATAAACTTTTAGTAGACAATTGTTGCGTAGAATTTGTGTTGTTGCAGATAGGAGAAATCTGCATTATTATGGCATGTATTTTTTTTGCTGTCCTACTTAACATCTCTTTGAGCCGAGTTAAAAATTACCACTTAAGAAATTTTGTTTTGATATTACTCAATTAATCGCCAGAAAGCCAAGTGGATAGGACAAGTGAAAAAGAAAGTAGGTTGATACTAAAGTTTATTAGGACGTCAATGTAGTGAATTGTTTTATTAGGCAGTAGTATAACTGGTACTGTATCAACAGTTTCATATAAATCAAGTCAAAGTTTGGCGAGATCTGAAATCTTGCAACAATCCAAAATGTTACAGTAATGATGATGCTATAGCAAACGATGAAAATTGAGTAATTCTACAAAATAAAAGTCAAATAAAAAAGGCAATGTAGGTTTGATGGGTAGTAGTTTATATTAGTCACAGATCTAGATATCTCATTACTGTTCCCGTATTTGACTGAATTTTCGACTCTTTGTCCTGTGTACAGGTCAGCCGTACAGTTCCTTGGCAGTTTTCTCCAGTGTCTGGACAGTGACAATTCTGACATCATTACCAGTGCTCTGAAAAACCTGCCGGAGTTCTGCGTTCTATGTCAAGGTGGGTCAAATTTCAAGTCTACATTGTCTTGTCTGTAATATGTGAGGCATGATAGATTCTAAATTCTCAGTCGCTCAACTCATAACTATTCTTATATAAATTATAATAATTTAAACTCCAACCCTTTCCTTCTAGGTCCAATAGAACATGTGATAGCTACAGAGAACTTTATTGTATCCTGTCAGTCTATTGATTATACTGAAGTCATATCAAATGTCAAATCAAGTTTACCTAAAACAACAGAAGACATATTGTTAGCTTACATATATATTATTAAGTGGTATTTTTTTTTTAAAGCGCATTTTTTAATTATGATTGAGCTAATTGAAATTTCTGTTTATTGGTTCCTATTGCATATATATGATGGATGAGCCATTTCATTAATGTATGCGTTAAAATTTGATAATGCTCTAAAATTTGAGAGTGCTCAAATCAGTATGTTTTCCTAAATTTACACTGTCCAGGTTCTTTCTTAAGTTCATTTAATCATTTTAAAACTTGTTATTATACTGTTTTTAAAGTTTTTCATATAAACATGTAAAAAGAGCATTCATAAACATTTTTACTTTGATATATTTTCATTTAACATGGTAGGTCTTACTCTTATTCATGAATTAATCTTCAGAAGAAATGAAAACAACTCAAAGCATGCATTAACATTCAGGGACATACTTCTAGTCTGCCTACTGTATGTTTTCATTGAGTTCAATGATAGTTTAAAATGGTGAAGCTATACAAAGGCACAGCAAGACATAGTCCCAGAATATTAAAAATATACATACAGGAAACCTTCTAGAGGTAAATGGTATTCCCCAGAGAAATGTCTACTTTTTATTTCACATACTGGTATGCAATTTTAACTGGGAGAAATGTATGATTTTTTTTAATGCATTTACTTGTACACTTCATATTCATGATCAGCTTATTGTAAGTTTTTCACTGGATTTTTTTTGATTTTTTTTGTTTTTTTTTACATGATGGATTGTACTCCAGTCATAGATTAAGTGTTGTATTCTGGCAATTAACGTTGACATATTTAAATGCCACCGCCATCATATTTAACTTTCTTATTAATTACATGTGAGGATTCACTCTAATATACTAATTACAAAAGTTATGGAATTGAAAATTAAAGGAAATTATGTTGATGATCAATTCGTAGATAGATCAGCTGAAATGTTGCTTGTAGCTACCAGTATGTATAAAGTATCACCCAAGACTTTATAAGATAACGATAATTTATAATGTACATGTCTCCCTACAGACCATGCAGATGTGCTGCTCCAAAAGGCCTTCCTGGTGGGTACCACTACCTCTATAGAGACCAGTACCTACATCACAGAGGCGTTACAGACTCTGAACCTGGAGACCACGCTAATCGCTAGCAAGTTAGATGGCTGATGTACGGAGACTCACTGCCAGCAAAACAGACAACTCATGTTCAGTCCGACAGGAGATGACGTTCAGCACCAACAAGATAGATCTCCAATTTATGAATCCTCAGTCTGGGGACCATGTTCATCACCAGAGAGCTGGACATTTATAAGTTGCCTCTCAGTTTAGAGATAACACTAATCTCCAGCAAGGTATAAAAATCGGATTATGGACCCCAAGTTTAGGGACCAAGCTTACTGCCAATGAGTTGGCATACTGCCAATAAGTAAGCTTGCTGATGTATAGTCCCTCAGTCTAGGAACCATACTTATCATCAATAAGTTAAATTCTGATGCATATTGCCTTTGTCTGAGGACTGGATCCTTCTTTAAGTTGAACATTTAAAGCATGGACACAGAGTACATAGATAGTCCTATATCTGAATGGAACTCGGGAGCAATAACGTGAGAATGTATCCTGTATCAGATGTGATGTTTTGGTTACTGATTGAAGACTTCTGAAGACATCAATAGTGCTTTGATATTAACAGTGTGACTACTGTAGGAAGGAAAAAACTGTTCCTAAATTGTTTTTCATGGACTGATCAGGATCTTTAAAATTGCTTTAAATAAATGCAGAATGTCCATTTGAAGAACTTTGTTAATGAAACTCACCTGAAAAGTGCTACAAAGTGTGAGTGCATGTAATGCAGATGACATATTGTTATTGAGTAAACTATAAACAATAAATCAGTATTAAATACTTAACATAGTTCTGTCTTTATACGCTTGTCTAATTTGACGGAAGTATTATGGTATGGGGCTGTCCATCCGTCCGGCGTAAACTTTTGTTTGTCCGGCAATCTCCTCCTAAATTTTTCAACAGATCTCTTTGAAACTTGGTATACATTATAATCATGATATGAAGTTGTGTCTACCTTAAAAGAATTTTGATTCGCCGATTTTTGCAAAAGTTCATTTCAGTATCAGGGACGTAACCAGGACTATGAGTATGTGGAAGCATACGAAGCGCGAGTAGGGGGTTGGGGGTTAACCCCCCCACCCCCAAGATTTTTTTTGAATCTGGAACCCATTCTGGTGCAGTTTGAGACATAAAATACTTATCATTTTCACATTTGGCTTGTAGTATTTTTTATCAAATGCATTATAATTAGTTCCATATGAACAATTAGGAACATTTTCGTTAAATAGTCAATAAAAGAAACAATATCAATGAGATTATGAATTCACTGAGGGCCCAGGATTATATGAGTTGTTAAAGTTTATCACATACAGTTCTACGATGTGATCCTTGTTAAAAGTATACTTGAAAAAATTACGTGGAAGCCCGTGCGTACGCCTGGTTACGTCCCTGAGTATTTGTTTTTTTTGTCCGGAGATTTTCTCCTTCATTTTTTATAGCATGTGGGCTAACCACTCTTAGAATGATGCAGATCTTATTTCAATGTAAGAAAGTATATAACACTATATGGCATTCGACGGGCGTATATTGTTCCGCCCCGCGGTACTTTGTAGTCCCATGTGTGTTTACTGCAGTTGCAGACCAAGTTGCATAACTGTCACAAACTTAAGTTTGGTAATTATACCACTAGATCTGTCAGATATACAGCAGTGTTATTGCTCGTATTTTCTTTTAATAGAATAAAAAATCTGAAAGTCAAACTCATCTTTGCCACCATAATGATTTTTCTTTTAAATATAATTAAGTTAAAAAAACACCATATTCAGTGTGTTAGGATTTAAGTGTCATAGAACTTTTTAAAGACTGAAAAAGCCCAAGTAACTTGTGTTATATTTAGTCTATACATATGTAGTAGCTAACTACTTAACTTGCATGCTAATTCCTCCTCAATTTTACTATAAAAAATCTTCCACCAGCACAACTTAAAAAAAAAAGCAATAAAAACAGTTCAAAATTTATTAAATATTGAGTGTTTAAAACCATTAATTGGTGTTACATACCATTGCACTTGATAACTTTTATCAATATTAAATGTATGACATGTTCATGTTTATAATTAGTTATTTTTAATTCAGCCATACAATTAACAATGTTGCAAGCATGCATGCCGGGCAAAACAAGTAATAAATAAGTAAGGTTTTGTGTATTGTTGGATTTCTTGAAGAATAAACTTATAATATGATTAACCATATTTTAATGATAATTCTATCATCAAAGTAAAAACTTCACTTTAAAATGGCTGAATGAAACTATATAAATTTGTAATCAGGAATAAATTTCTTTTTTCTCATTCGTGATTCTTTGAATGAAATGAGATATAATGAGCATTAAAAACTGTAGGACACATTGTGACACAGTAATCATGAATCACTGCTACTTTTAATATAACAATCTGTTACAGTTACAAAGTATCATTGTACTAATGTAATACAGTAAAAAATTACCATAAGCAATGTAGCAATGTACTACAGTAAAAAGTATTAGTCACAAATTGTTGATATAGTGTAACAATGCATTACAGTAACAGACTGTACACAGTAACAAGGTATCCCTGTAATAAAAGTATTACATTTTGATGTAGCATAAATAACACATAAGCAAGGTTTACAGTTACTAGTAACAAAGTATTACTCTTATCAGCTGGATGATTGGAATGTTGGACACTTTTACACAGCATAATAACACAGAAATTGTAACACCAAATATTTCCCACAAGCGTAATAGCATTAAACGAACAGTATAACACAAAAAACTTAAATAACATGATAAATACCAGACGTTTAAAACCTTATCTGGGATGGTCGACAACACATATGAAAGACTTCGATTTTAATTTTAGAAAATACCAGAACATGAGAAATGTCACACTTTCAAAAACGCATATTTTGTCCGATATGTTCTCAATTTTTGATCTGACATCCTTACATCCTCTCTGTTCATTCTACACGGCCTTTTAAACACATTTCCAAATCACTCAGCAGTGCAAGTGATAATGCATACACTCTATATAAACATCCAACATATTATAGTGTGATAATCTCCCCTGATAGGGTCAGGGCGGTAAATAATGTTTTAATATAAGTTGCTTCCATTGGGTCACACATTTGTACCATTGCCGTGTGCTTCTACTGGGTGTGGGACTGGTACTTCATCATCTGTTAAAGAGAGGGTAAGGTCAGTGACTTCATCATTTAAACAAGTTGTTAGAAATCAAACTACTGAAGTATGGTACACTTTACAAGCCAATCAAAACGTCAATTGTGTAGTACCTTTGTATTAATAATAGATTACAAGCCACTACAGAATAAAGGATTAACTATTTACTGTACAAATGCAGAGTCACTTCAATGGTTATTTTACAATGAAAATATCTCGGACCGTAGACAAAAATGTTAATGAAAATATCCACTACTAAAGTTTAAAGTCACAATGTGGTGTTGGCATTCTTGTAAGGTATCATGGATTTGCTCTAGTATTTTTGTACATGCTTAAATTTAAAATTATTTGAATACAGTATTCACAAACTTACTTTTCAAAGCCAATAGTGCTCTCAAACCATCAACTTCTTTCTTCAGTTTTTGATATTCCTGAAATTCAAAATTACACTAATATGTAAATTTCATATTGCATTACTTTATATTTATGTGCAACAATGAAATTTCAGATGAAAGATATATTTTGGAGACAAAATTTGAGCTGATATCCCTCCACTTCAATTTCAGATAAATCCGTGAAGCAGTATCTCACCTCCTTACACTGATAAAGTGTATCAAAGTCACCCTTCTCCTCTTTCTCCTGCCGTTTCTCTTGTTCTGCTGCGGTTTTGGCAATGACTTGTTGGACATTTTCTGACATACAATATCCAGCCTTTATGAATATTTTCTTTAAATGCTTGTCGTAGCCCTAAAAATACAAAGTCATCAATATCTTATAATACGCTTATAAAAGTAGTCGTCAATCATCTATCTAGAATAAAAATTTGATTTCAATTATTCAATTATTTGAATGAAGATTTGAACTGTTATAAATATTTCTTGATCTTACTGGTGAGGAAGTTGTAAAACTCCTGTACAAGACTTGTTTTCATCAAGTACAGTTTAAACCCTGCTGAGGTTGATTTAGGTTGACCACACAACTAGTGAATATATATGTTATCCAGGTGTTAAAACTATTGTGACACTGTAACTATGGGCTCTTGAAATAGGTATGTTTATAAAGCATTATTTAGAACTTATCATGGTAGGTTATTGCACACCATTCAGTTTGTCAAGACAAATGTAGTAGTTATAACAGTAGTGCCACATCTATGTAGTTTGTTGCTGGTCTATGTCAAGGCTGTTACGTAACTATTAACATGCATCAGTACACATGTACTGTATTCTGGTACATATATCCTGTATATCTTATTAATTATTAACTCATTACATTTTCATTGAAGCAAAACGGTAAAGTTAAAATGCTGGAATTTTCCTACGCCTCGAAGTGGGGACCTGTTCAACCTGGAGGGGTATTGGCCACATCCCACTTACTAGCAGCATATTAAAAAAATGAAGACAGTAAATATTGAAAAAGAATTAAACTTATTTTATGAAATCATAATTGATCATGATAATAACTTATTTCATCTTGACTTTCTAGTATTTAAATCCTGACCTTTTGAGTGATTTCTTCACGTTGGTACTGGCCCTGTAGGAGATCCCATCCCAGGCGTAGTTGGGGTGACAGGTGTGGGTACACTAACATGGAATGTTCTGCACATACCAATGGTGTGGAGAAGACCAGCTTATAATTACACTTACTGTACTCTGTCACATTGATTATCTCGTTACTCTCTGCACACTCAAATACAACCTGTTACAGAGGAAAAGTATCACATATGTAAATATTATTGACACCTTGATATCTTTCTAAAATAGTAAATTAACAATTAAAGACAAACATATGGTGTATAATAAGTATCTGGATCAAGGACATAGATTGAGTGGTTGCTGTACCAGTGTTCAGTGTAATACAACCAAAAAATTTACCCAAAGGCCTGGGATGTGCCCTATAGGAGCCAAACATACTATTTCGTAAATAAGTTTTGTAATTTGTATTGAATGAGATATAAATGAAGCCATCAAAGAACTATCACTCCAGTATAACTGGAGGTAAATGTGTCGGGTATGATCAGAAAACATTATGAAGGTACCATGAATGGTTCAGCAACATAACAAATCCCAGCAATGCTAGTGTGGACTGTATCTACTGAACCATATCATTTCATTCTTTATCAATAAGAAAATCAGGACATGTGGTGTCATTTATTACATACAGGTCTGTTTCCTTATTTTAAGGTCAAGGTTACCGTAAGGGATCAAAGTTCAAATCATTACAATGCTTGTGCAGACTGTAATTAATATGACAAGATAGTGTGTGACATAACATACACAGATCTGTACCTTTAGACATTCACAAAAATGAAATCAAATGTCCAACCACACCAATACTTTATGAACTTTGACTACTTAACTGTTCAACAGTTCAAGTTTGGTGAAACATCTGAAACGGTTGTAACACGATTATTATTTTATATGTGTTCCTCTCTGTTTCTCTGTCTTATATATACAGTATCAGGTACCTTTGTAGTTCTGGAAATGTCTCCACATCTCTCTCCTTCCCTCATAACCATGGCAACAAACTTATTGTCCTTTATTTCCCATTCCTGCCATACTCTACAACCAGCAACAATGGACGTTAGAAATAAAAACAACATTAGAAAATTGCAAAATATTGCTTAAAAAATGCAGGGAAAGCACTTTAATTTTGTTCTGAACAGTCTGCAGGCACAATTTTGAATCAGCAACAACAGTATTACAAAAGAACAAGGTTATTTCACCAATGAAGAAACCACAGTGTTGGCTCTACCCTAAACGTTATTATTACAATAATTCACATCAGATTTTACAATAAATCACATCTCCTCCTACACAAACCTACCCTAACACTCCATGGAATGGATTCCATCTGTATGACTGCTCATGTTGTGTCACATTCGAAAACGGACAAAATTCATACTTGTAACTGAAAATATAAGAGAAAGTACAAAATTAAGGTATACAAATATTTCTTTTCTGTATATTATTAAATTCAAAACATTAAAAATTAAGTTCTAGCAAGCAGACAATCACTCAGAATATCAATAGTACATGCATTCCTTCTTGAAAATTAATAAATGTATTTGATTTGTCAAACTTCTAAAAAGGTAAGATGTTTTATTCTCCCACACCTGACAGATTTATCTCCCGTTTTGCCGGTGCTAGATTTATCTGTCTCCGCCCTAGGGTTGAGACGGGGGGATTCCCCTATTCATAACAATGGCATGACGTCACTTCAACAATACAATGACGTCACGTCAACAATCCATCAACAAATTGCCTGTATGTGTTTTGGGTCCATGTTTACCTTTATTTAACATTAAAATACTGTTAGATATGTGAGAAAAATAATCAATCGCTACTGGTTGTGTAAGCCTCGTTCTGGGCAAAAAATCTTAGTCCTCGGGTTGAGATTTCTCTATCTTACACAACCAGTAGCGATAGATTCTATTAAACAATATGGAAATACAAAAATCTGCTCCTTCTAAAAACAAAATGAATTTAAATGAATTGGACCTTCTTTATAAATTATCAAAGCTTTCAAAAAAAGGCCTGAAAACTGGCTCCATCTACATTGTGGCAGATTATCCAATATTACATGTTTTTTGAAAAGTGTCATTTCATCACTGACATGGTAGAATATTTATCTATAAATAAAGCATACAATTTTTAACATTTCAGGAAAAATAAACATTGATAACAACGATACATTTATAATGCTATGTTAAACATACACTTCAACCTTTACACACATCAAGATAGACAGAATACATACCCTATTATCAGTTTTTCAAAGCATTTGTGTTCAAAGTTCCTCAAGTGTGGAGGGCCGGAGAAATTAGATGGTTTTACACGCATCTTCAACTTTTGTTCATCATTGTTTACTCCAACATTGTAATTGTTGAAACTAAAATGAAAAAAACAATTTGAACAACAAACTCAATTTAAAGTGTACATTGTCGATAAATACTGATGTCTTCCCCCATAGCATTAGGTAAAGTAGATGATCTGAAAGTAACATCAGTGAAGGCTCAAACTTCAACTACACATAGGTATGTATGTACTAAATAATTTCCTTTGGAATTAGATGATAGCTATTAGATGTGCCTGAACTTGTTTAAATGATTGGTTAAGAAAAGCAGTATGTCAATTGAATTAATATAACATAATTATATATATGGTGTAATTTCTTATCCAGCCTAATAGTATGGTTTCATGTTCACTTACCCATAATTTGAGGGCTCCTCAACAATTTTCATATTGACAACTTCTCCATCTGAATATAAAACAGACAAACTTCAAGTGTCATTTAAACCATGCATAATATTCAACATGACTTTTCCATAAAAACTGAAAATTTTGAATTAATATCAAATCTTGCATTTTCACTTGGGTTTTTGGACAGATAAGATCACCAATCATAACTGTTTATACTCCATTTTAGTGTTTACTACTAACTTTGTCTTGTCTTCTTCTTTCACAAGAGGGTCACTTAGTATGAAGAGATGACTGTTCCTGTACTCAGCAGTTATATTTATCAATGGTACTGGATCACCCTCAACCGTGGAAAGGTCTCTGGCAATTTAACTACCTTTTGACTGTTTTAAATTGTTTTTATCATATTATCTATGCCAAATGTTATTCATCTGAAATATATAGGCCTAGTCGGTTGTTGCTTGTCTTGCCATGTTTAACATATAACGACTTTTGAATAAAATTTACTTGACTTTACTTCATTTTTTTTTTTTTAGCAAGACAGGTTATTTCATTTCAAATCAATTTTATTGCATGTAAGACACATGCAATAGGGTTTTACATGATGCAATAGTCTCTGGACCCTATTGCTAGCGACTACTGGTTTATTTGGGATACTGAAAGTGGGTTTTGGATTGAAGCTAGTACTAATATTAATACCCGGCCTCCACTGACGACGCAATATGTAAAAAAAAATCTCTCGTCGTCAGAAAGCTACGTTATCGCAGCTAGATTGATGCTGATGCCAGTGACGGGATGTGCATACTCCAACAATGTTAGAGGTTTTACACGGCGAAAAACTTTTGTCAGGCGCCGCGTCGCAGTCGGCAAAATCATATCCGATAGAAAAAAAAGGCCGACCAGCGGACTCTCATGTTATAGTAGTACTAATATTAATACCCGGCCTCCTCTGTCCCGTATATAAAAAAATCTCTCGTCGTCAGAAAGCTACGTTATCGCAGCTAATATGTGCACTGCTGATTTAGGATGTATCGGCCAGTGTTTGTGCGTTATTATTTCTAGCCGGTGCCTGAAAATAGCTGTCGGATCATCTTTGACGATATACCTGAAGAAAGGAAACATCCCAGATATAATATCACTAAAACAAAGCCTGTATTCATCACGTCCATGTTCGTCTCCATTTGCTTACAGTGTCCACCATAAGGTTCGTGGTGAGTAACACGTTTGTCAATAAAACTCTTTGATAAAAAGCGCTGAGATGACCTAGATTGACACATATATTTGGTGATACTAAACAACATCTAGTTAACTCTGGAACGTTCCCATATGAATGAATTTTTTTTCAAAGAGGTACTTTTTTACGTGAATTATGTTATTTAGTTCATTGTATAAAACTCAATATTATCCTGAACTCACGAAATGTCTAATATTATCCTTAACACACTAGTTCATATTCAAATACATAGCTGAACCGTCACAAAATATTGTGTCTAAGTAACTTAACTTTTGATGGGCGAGTACAAAACCCGAAATGCACTCAGGCGTGGAGAGTTTTTTGTTGATTTATTGTATATATTAGGCTGTATCTCCTATAATATATCATGGATTTTCATTCGGATACCAGTCTAGGAAAGTTAATTTTATACCCATCACAATGATTTAAGTTATGCGTACCATTATTTAATATTGAAAGTGAAAGTGGTGGCCGGAATGAACCACTATGAAATAAAAATGGCAATATTTTCAACTGTTTTCGTTCTAATAAATACTCATATCTCAAAAACTACTGAACCGATTTTTGTTCGGAGACCACTCTGGTCAAGGGAATTTTGCACTTGTTAATATGATACCAACTGTTCAAACACATCTTTCATATTAATCGTCATTCATATTGAAAGTGGTGGCCGGAATGAATCGAAATCGTTTGAAAAATGACGAAAAAAGTATAACTTTCTCGTAACTTTCTGTCTTTTTTTACCCATTACTCGTTAATCGCAGAACTGATTTTTGTTCGGTGACCACTCTAAGCAAGATAATTTTATAATCTTTAAGCTGATATAATTTTCATTAATATACATTACAAACTCGATGCAAAAGTGGTGGCCGGAATGAACCACTATGAACGTAAATTTCTACATTATCGGGTATGCTAAAACAACACAGGCTAAACAATCGGTAGTGCAATACAAGGGAAATGCAAGGGAAGTAACTCGAAATGAAAAATGGATTACGCGTAGAACTTTTAGCCATTCTTACAGGCTCTGCGACGAGGACACAGTTCTGCATAAGAGCCCATTTTATTTTATTTTATTTTTTTATATTTTTTATATATGCTTTCAATTTACCGCACAGAATATTTATTTTCAAAACCTACGATGTTCTGAACATAACCAATCTTCTTTCGTATCATCAATATTTGCACATCCTATATGTTTCCATGTTTTACAATGAATTCTACCTGTACTCCAATCACAACCAATCATCTCATCCATCCAATCTGGTAACCGACATGAACAGCTACAATTGATAGTTATATTATGGTTATTTGCCTTTTTTTATTTGTGATGCTATTTAAACAAATTGTGGAAACGGTCTAAAGTGCCCCTTTTCCAAACACCAAATCAAATGGTCCCGCATTTGGTTTTCAATGAAGTTGGTTTTTTGCTTGAAGGAATTTCCGTAAAAACAAAATTCTACCATATTTGCTATTGCAAAAAGTCCACAGTCGTAACCATTATTTTGTTCCTGTACATAAAAAATTTTGATCGGAATACCACCTTTATCATGGCCGTAAATGCTACACAGCTGAAGTTTGATCGAGGGAGTATTTACTGTATGATTTTCTTTAGATGCTAAACTGTCTAGAACAGATATTTCACCATTGCTTGTTTGGAAACTAGTAACCCAGTGATTGTCAACTGAAAACCATTCAAATCAGGAAATTGTTTAGACAATATTGTTTGTATTGAGTTAATTATATCAGAACAAACCCATGCTTTATTGAGAATTTTAAGTTTATGACTTTCATCTAAATTACCTACCCAAGGCGTCTGTACCGAGTCTGTGTCTTCACTGACTCTACGTTTTTTAACAAGTTGTACATTATCTTCACTAATATTACATGTAACAGAGTTGTCTAATTGAAATCTAAGTTTCTTTTTTGAACCTGCTTCTTTGTTTACAGAGTTAAAGAATTTCTCTTTTTTAATCGATTGCTTGTTAGGAGTCTTTGTTTGCTTGATAGGAGTCTTTGTTTGCTTGATAGGAGTCTTTGATTTATCTTTTATTTTCGTAGATTTTGGCGTTTTAGGTGGCGTGATATCTACCATTACTGTATCATTATCTTGGTTTAGCGTGACTGAATCGGGTGCCGCAATTACCTCCCTGTCATAATCGTTACCTCTAGGGTTTTTTTCTACCGGACTTTTTATCATTTCTTTTTAAACTGTTCTGAAAACCGCTTGAGGTGAATGGGAACTGAATCGTTATGGAGGTTGTTAGCACCACAATGTAAGACAATATTGTCAAAATTGGGCACTAACTCCTCAATCTCGTCCCACATCTCCTCAATGCGGTAGCCACTACGGGAGATGACGAAGATGTCATCACTAGGACGCAAGTACCTGTGGAAATGTAGTGTTGTAGAGAACCTCTACCATAATTGGATGATGATCCGAGGTATTACTGGCAAGGTCGTCAATTCTGACGATTGAGGGCATGTCCTGTTCCTGGCAGTACGTTTGATGAACTAGGACATAGTCAATAGTCGAGTTATCTCTGCCATTTGGATGCTCAAAGGTTTCTTTGGTGTACTCGGCTTGGAATCCACACTCCTTCATAAATCGGTTTAGTATTGACTGACGAGAAGAGGTCTTTGTGAGATCACAGTTCATGTCGCCGAGGATGAAAACATCATGTGTATTAAAATATTTCCTTGTAATCTCCTGTAGGATGATCAAGCAGTCCTCATACATAGAATATGAATTTCTGGAATTTCGGCATGACATATAGACGGAAACAATAACAAGTGGGCGGGGTTTGCCTTTGACTTCCACACATACTATTCGTTCATTTCCTTCTTCTAGTTCAGTTACTAGGTGATCAATGCTTGTACACCATAATATTGCAACTCCCCCGTAGCCCCTTGGTCTTTGCGTAGGTGGATGTGGGTTGTGTTGGTCTATAGATTTACCTAAACAGCAGAATTTTCTTCGCGTATTGCGCAGCTTATACAGTTCATGGTCGAGGAGCCAATGTTCCTGTAAACAAATATTTGAGGCCATATTGGTCAAATTCTCGATACAGTCTAAGGTGTTGAGGAAGTTTTTACAATTATATGAAACCATTCCTAGCTTTGCTATATTGGCGTCCTTCGTGTTGGGCTGACATCTGAAAAAGACTCTGCAGTCGAGTTAGGACATGGAGTGTTGTTTGTGACTAACATGATGGATTCCTCTAGCTTATCTATGCCCGTATCCTCTGCATGTTCTTCTACACTTCCTTGTGTGAAAGGTTTCAATGTGGAGTTGTTGGAATCATATAAGCCTGTAGCTCCGGATGGTACATTATTCCCGGACACCCGTGCACGAGTAGTTATTTCGTCAGCAACTTGATCGACTGCTTGCTGGAAGGTCTTTCTTTTTGTCGACACATTTAGTTTCTCCTGTCCCGCTGTTTCCTTGGAAGTCTGGTTCTGGTTGATATTTGGTTTTCTTATCAATGGAGGTCCTTGATAATATGCTGTGGGTGGTGTGTGTTGATGATACATCCCTGGGGGTGGTCCACAAAAGGGCTGCTGCTGTATGTTCTGAGGTTGGCCGAGTCGTTCTATCCTCTCAATCCTACCTATAAGTTGATTCATGTCGATGTCTTGAATTTTCCCTGCAAGACTTCTTCGTTCTTCTAGTGAACTGATCTGGTGATAAAGTTGCTCCACTTTCAGGTTGATTACTGTATTTTCCAGATCATTCACTCTATCACTTGCTGAAGTATGAGTTTTAACCTCTCGAGAGTCATCCTTCGCATAGCCGGCCGGTGTCCCCTGTGATTCATTGACTTTACAGCCACTGATAGAGTTACAATTACATGGTAAGGTATTATCTGACATAGATGAGTTTACTTCATTCTTAAAATTTTGTTTGTATCCTCATTTTTTTCTTTATTTATTTTTTCTTCCAGGTGTTCAATATGGGACTGAAGTCTGGATACATTTTTAGTAACCTCCCTTACAGCCATCTTTTCTTTTTTGAGCTCGTCCTCCCTTTTCCTCAATTTCAACTCTTGTTGGCGTAGTTGCGTGGAGTCTTTACCCAGGGCTTGGGTGCACTCATGAGTAGACTGAGAGGTAGGGGTGTCTGTTGAGCAGGATTTCCCATCGCCCTCTATAATAGAGTTACTTTTCGGAGCAGACAGGTTGGTTGAGGAGTTCATACATCTTGTATTTACAACACTCGTCTGCATATTGGTCTGTAGTGATTTTAGATGCTCCACTTGACTCACGCTAGTTCGGGGAAGCTTGGTATGCAGGCTGCTGTCTATGATGTTCTTACCGCAGGCACGATCAGCATAAGGAGTCAGTATGATGTTGCCTTCAATATTGGATATAGAAGAATACTGAGCAGGTAAAACTAGTTGACTTTTTGCTGTTGAGATAGTGGTACAAAGGTCGCGATTGGCTACCTGACTATGGCTAGGCTCCCGACTTGGACTGTCGCTCTTTGTCCTGTATCGCACGATATTAGAACTAGAGCTTTTTCTTCTCTCCATCTGAGCTAGTAACTCGCTACATTTTTCTGAGATCTGATTGTTCAAATGCTTGAATGACTTATCGTTCATATAATTGATAATAGAGCGAAAATGGGACACGAATATATCAAGATCACATCCATTTACAAGGGCAGAAGAAGAAGTATGGTATAGGTTGATAGAGTAAATCTTACTAGCGGGAGTTCCCACACCTGAGTGCGTCACTTTCCACAGCTCACGGACACACAACCCGCTCTTTTCATAGGTCTCACTTTTATCTACCATGATACCATCAGTTAGTTTAACCGCTTTTTCCATCTGAACCCGATAAAATTCGTAGGTTGCAGTAGAGAATTTAAGTACCAGTCCGCCGCCTGTTGAGGTTACCTCACAATCTAAGCTCCTTTTCCCGGCAGAGATTTTCTTTCTAATCGCCGAAGATTTGTTCAGAGTATAACCAGCTTCCCTCGCACCAGTTGTCGCTTCATCTCTGTTGCCGATATCTGATTTTGACGGAGTGAAATATGTTGTTGGCTTCCGTTGTCTGCCTGATGATCTGGTTGCAATGGGGGCAGTCATCTTGTATTATGGCGGAAGTTGCACGATAGCTAGCGCGGGAAATTGCAGTCACGTGACCAAACAATGTATGTTTACCATTAGATTTCCAATAAAATATTCAATAAAATGAAGCAGAGTTGTTATGCTATAGCAGACACGGTAGACCTGCGTAATATCGCCGATTGTGAATAAAACATGATAAAATTACATAAAAATATATACGGAATGATTAAAAGATTGGTTTTTAGTCCACCTAGCGGACCGGCCCGAGCTCACTCGGCAGAGCTATATTTTAAAATGTCACTAAAGCACACAGTTCTTGAATATAATCAATAGAATAGTATCAGCAAGTGTTGACTTTTGTCCTCACACCGCATCCTTACCACCCGTGCCGATTAAAACCAGTTAAAACCAGTTAAAAGCTTAAAAATGTTCGTCCCACACTTCACCAGCCACCACCACCGAGCGCCATCTTGCATCTACAATTTCCATATTGGGACATGACACCCATATTTGGACGTCTAACCTATATCGGAAGAGAGACGAACTTTCCAACATGGCGGTCAATTCGGATTTCGATTACGCTTGCTACGTTTACTTGATAATTTAACGACAATTTAGGCAGAGTTTAACTTCAAGTTGTGCAGGATATCAACAGAAATAGTTCATACTACAACCTTATTTATGGATGTTGACCAATGTGCTGTCAATTAGTTCTAAAATCGCCCCGGGGTGATTCACACCGGGCTTGCTCCATTACAAGGCATGGGATCGATTTAATACCCGGCCGGGGCAGAGGAGGCCGGGTATTAATATTAGTACTAGGGTCGGGACTGATCCATTCTGAGGACGTGGCCTAGCCATCTCATTCGGCGCCGCTTGATTTCAATGGTGGCGTCCTGGCTGTTGGTTCTTCTGTAGAGCTCTTCATTGGAGATCTTCATTGGCTAGAAGATGCGACAGATTCTCCTGAGGCGACCATTATGGAAGACACTGATCTTCTTCATGTCGCCCTTGGTTACTCTCCAGCACTTTGAGCCATACAGCAAGACTGGCTTCACAAAGCTGGAGTAAAGTCTAAGCTTTGTTGTGGTGCTGTATTGTCTTGATTTCCAGATCGGCTTGAGTCTGGCGTAGGAACCTCCGGCTTTGCTGAGTCTGGCGAAGGAACCTCCGGCTTTGCTGAGTCTGGCTTGTATTTCCTTTTGTGCTGCATTGTCCTTGCTAATGACACTTCCAAGGTAGCTGAACTCACTGGCCTGTTCGAGAGGGGCGTCGTTTACAGTGATGGAAATTTCTTCCATACTGTTGGCGCTCAGGACTTTGGTCATGGAAGAGCTGATGGTAAGGCCCACCTTGTTGACAAAGTTGCTCAACCTATCGGTTTTTTGCTGAAGATGAGTTTGGCGTGGTGGACAGCACGGTGTATATTTTATAAATTCCGAGAACACCCACTACTGACAATAACCAGAGGTACTAACCTCATCCATCAGTACACAAGGGATTTGGAGTGGATATCCTTGTTAGTCACAACTGTATAATAAGATATACGGAATAGTAGACAACCATCGGCAAACAATCTATCTTTGTATGAAAGATCATTTAAGGCAAATGAATAGAAGTGGTTTATTTAAGTATAACATTGGGACGCGCCCGCTAGGTCAGCAACGTCGAGCCTATGGTCAGTTGCTAGAAGACTGGCACCAACTCCTCAATCACATCGTATAGGAAAACGAGTAGCAGCTCTTTCCGTACGTTAATTGTTCCTGTAGGAATTGTACGTATGTACACATATTAATTGAATCTTATTCAACCTTATGAATATATGTGACGCGCATCGAACATCGACCCTCACTATGCCCGAGTTTCCACCTAAGACTGTCAAGAGTGAAGCGTGTTTTTTTCTATAGTTTGTAAATGTGTCCTCGCTACACGACGTCTGGTGATATTTGGAGCCATAAAGGTTGGTTTCATCACGCAGCCTCGAAACTCTGTCAATTGAGTAAGCAGGTTCCCCGCCAGGCTACCAAATTTGATTTTAGGTATTCGTACACACAGCTGGATACAGTCCCGATGGAGTTCGGTGTCCTAAGGGACAGAACTGGAACCACTTCTATTCATTTGCCTTAAATGATCTTTCATACAAAGATAGATTGTTTGCCGATGGTTGTCTACTATTCTGTATATCTTATTATAAAGTTGTGACTAACAAGGATATCCACTCCAAATCCCTTAATTGAGTGATATAGTATTCTGTCACATTCAGGATGTTTCATTAAATGACGCCACGCAGTGTGTTCTAGTAAATGTAACGTGCAACCATCCAGCCGCTGATCATGCTCGGCGTTACTGAACTAGTGAGTGCGTCTCAGAGCTATACAGCATCACCAACAAAAGTTGGAATATCTTGTAAATCCCTGGGTCAGCCGAGGTGCAAAATCCTTCATGATGGTATAGCTAAGCAAATAAAAGTATGAGATATTGCTATTTTTGCTGTTCTTTAAAAACATAATAATTCCATTTGCTGAATATCTTTTGCCTGTCTGTACAAACACGCTTTTCGAGGTAAACAATGGGACTGAATTTTAATTTTTCACGATTAGAGATGATGATTATATTGGAGCCTATAGTTCCAAGTTCAAAGTAAACAATTGAAGTAGTTCCACATTCTTCTCCTTAATTAATTTTCATCTATACATACAAGCTGGGACGTTTTTTCACCTGTAAGAGCACACTCAGATTTCAGGCTCTCCCAGTTAGCCTTCCAATAGATAAGGGATTTAATCCTATTGTCAGTGATTCGGTCTCCGCACCCACAAGTTCTCTCCCATGTCAGTCAGTGTGATCCGATTAATAATAAACTTCATTCGCCATCCTCAGCAATCGGCGATCTCAAGAAAAACCTTAGAACATTCACGAAACCGTTGAACAGTTCCCCTGTTGGTGCCTCTGACATACCTGACGAATAGGTAAACATCCCATCGAGTGGGCCACGCGTACCCAACAATAGCCAAGCCGACACGAGCAAAGGTGTATATAGAGGTCAAATATGGCTACATCCGCGTATCCCGGTTGAAACGGTAAATTTTCCACGATAAGCAGAGCTAAAAATCCACAGTTTCGGAGAATAAAAAACAATGTATCAAGAATATTATGCCCTTTTCTCACGCGTCAACTAAATTTCATAACGTATCTTAAAAATTACATGTGACTTGACATTGTTTAAGAAAGAAATAACGCAAATTGGCAATAGTCAGCATTTTAGTTTCGGTCAGATACGTCTGGACCCCTCAATCTACACGTACCAAATTTTCCTGAGGTCAGCCTCGGTCCAAATCTGTACCTGTCGTTTTCTTTAAAGGTTCATCCGGTTCAACCGTTTCAACCGGATACGCGAATGTAGCCATAGTCAAACGAGTCCTCTCCTACGGCAACCCATGAGCGCGATGAACATTTTGAGCAACTTCCAGACCATATCGTTGCTCTTCTGAATAGCTGTATGACGAGTGATCGCACAATTTCTTCACACAAATCGCCTTCTCATATAACCTTACAGTCCCAAACTGTCAGTTTGTTAGCCTCTAGGTTTGTTATGGCTCTGTCAATTCTAACTTGGAATGTCCGAGGAATTATCTCGTCAGCACTCTGTGTTAACAGATTATTTTCAACGCATGCGTATGATGTAGCCTTTCTTTGCGAACTCCGTCTCCCCAGAGTTTCCTTACAGTATCCATGAACGTTACGATACATATCATGTGCCTTCGGACACAGAGTATAACTCAGTGTGTTGTGGTAATGGTGGGCTCATATATTTAGTCCGAAAAGAGCTTCGCTACTCATTTAAAGGTATACAAATTGTGCAATCAAATCGTATTATTGGAATGTGTATCCATCGTGTCAACGCAAAGCCTCTTTTCCTGTTTGGAGTGTACTTGCCTTGTGACTCCAATATAGCTGATATTACCGAAGTTATTGAAGCTCTTGGAGGTATTGTTCGGTTCTACGCAGATTTGGATGACATAACTGTAGTTGGTGATCTCAACGCACAGTATGATACGGTTCCCATCTCATACACAATCGCTTGTCCATAGGTTTATTTCTTCCAATAACCTGATCTATGTCAACAAATCTGATCTGTGTACAGGTCTACCTTACACATTTTCTCCCCTTGAAACTACCATCGACTATGTTTTGATAAATGACACATTGATCGACTGTATCCAATCGTGTAGAGTTTTCGTGTCTGCCGATACAGATATAGCATCCGACCACGCGGCTTTGGAGTGCAGTATCCGATCACCTGGGATTTTCCATACTCCGTATCACATATCGCCCTCGCAGCCAAACTGGAGGAAATGTACAGTTAATCAATTGAAACAATTTGGATAACTGGCGACTTCCAAATCCTCGTTATAAATTGGTTGTCAGATTACACCATTACACCAAATGTCTATGCAGGCCTTGCAAGGTCTTGTCAATGCTCACCTGAAAGCAGCATCAGATTACTAGGTCAGACCTTATTTAATAAACGAACAACTGTGGTCCAACCGGTTTGACCGTTTAAACGAAAACTGCCCTAAACACTATCAGACTGAATAACATCTTCCCACTACCTTTAGTGGCGGTGGATTTGAACAGGTGCTAGATTATCCAACAAGGAATAGTGCGATATTACACCAGCAATGCATGACTGACCACAAGGTCATTTTCGTCTACTCCAACATCACAGTGATAACCTTACACCACTGTAACGCGAGGCCTATCTATGACACAAAGCTGATTGTCTCTGGAGAACCATATTCACGTCAGACCAACAAGATATCCTTCATAGAAAGATATCAAAACTAGAATACAAGACACCCCAGGGAAGTGTAATACTATCAAAGATGACCACCAACTCTAAAGCCAACTCTTGATGATCAGAAATACAATGACATCAATCAAGGGGATATTCAGCAACATGTTGGTAATATTTTGAAAAGTACATTCGAAATCGCCGAACTCCTTGGTGTACTGTGCATAACTTGGCTTTTCGAATGCACTTGACAAAGTCTCCTGATATAACTTCAGTACAACGGTGTTAACGAACCGCTGCTCCTTTAAATCACCTTTCTTTGCGACATCTAGGATCTTCACATCATCAGCGGTTACTTTGAGAGGACACACAAGGAACAGTCTTAACTCCTCTGCTGTTCCTTGTGTTTATGCATGACCTGTTTGAGATAATCAAGTCAACTCCTTGGTTATTTGCAGACTGCATTCAAAGGAAGATCAAAAATAGAGCAGATCAACAGCAGCTCCATAACGATCTAGACAGCCTTCAGAAATGGAAAGAAGATTGGATGACGGAATTCAACCAAAGAAAGTGTGATATTTTCCAAATCATCAACTGACGGAATTCATTATACATAGATTTAACATCAAACTGAAGTTGAACTATCATGTGAATTCCAACCCCAAAACGTCCACCTTAGCGCTCCTACGGCGAAACATCCATGGACGAAGTCACGAGCAGCTCTGATATAGGAGGACATGTTTGTCTTAGACTTTTCAATTGCATTTGTTATTCTTCTAAAACAGTCCGATGTTTATAGAGTCAGAGGTGCACAGTTAGATACATTGTGGAATGAGAAGCATCAGTGGAAAAACTAAAGAAGAAAAACTTATTCCTTTTTGCCATTCGAGAGGTCTGAGAGAAACAAAGGCGTACTAGCTTTGACCTACAAAATATACACGCGTGTAAAAACTGTGACTTACCGGATACACATATGTTAGAGCTGTGACTTACTGGATACACACGTGTAAGACAACGATTGACATGAAATACACACGTGTTAAAGTTGTGACGTACAGAAGGCACACTTTTGTTAAAGCTGTACCTAAAGGCGTGCGCAGGTGGTGGAGCTTTGATTAGTTACAGGAGGTACACTCGTGATAGGTCTGTGACGCAAGGATATGCACAAGTGATGGATCGTCATTAACAAGATAAAACGTATTTGGATATATAACAAAAAAAGAGTAAAATACATGTAAAAACTTATATTTTGTTTTTCAAATTAATTACATATGCTTCAGATAGAGTATTTTTAATGAAATATTGCACGAAATATATCCGATCACATTGTTGCAACGCATAACGCAAACATACAACATAAATAACAAGTACAAAGCTTTGTAACATATCAACTTTCTCTGTAGAACAATGATATACTGGTTTATAGCTTGCACGCAGCTATCGTCATATACCATTTCAACTGACCATGATTGCAAACATTTAAGACGCCACCCGTCTTCTTGAATAAATGCTAGTTCCAATGGCAATTGGATAATGCAATTTATTACATTTTTTCCAGTGAAATATTGGATTCTATTAACTTGATAAAACTGACATCTTTCACACTGTGACAAATATCACTTTTTGTTATTGACCAATCATAACGGTATCTTCTATTCGCTGCATTCAAAGGCAACGATTATTTTGTTCAGATTCAAATGAAGCGACCGTAGAATAAGTGGTTGTTATGGTAAATGTTTGGTTCACACACTTAAGTATTTACATAAATATACATGTACAGTTAATAACATTTGTATGAGCAATCATACCAAAATATAGCAAAAAACGTCGTAATAGCGTTGAGTATCCCATTCAAAATGGCGCGAAGCCTTGTTGTTAAGCGTGACGTCATTAGAATATGGCGCTAATTATTACGCCTCTGATTCCCGCTCTTTTTAAATGCATTACATTTTTCATGTTTTATACTTTAAAAATGTATAAGATAGAAAATGTAACGGTGTCTTCAGTAATAACAAATATATTTCACTCGGTGGCTAATATTTTGATATTTTTCACTCGTGCTGCGCACTCGTGAAAAAATATCAAAATATTAGCCACACTCGTGAAATATATTTGTTATTACCGAAGACACCATTAAATATCCTCTATCTAGTAGTTTTCTTAGCATGGTTATAAGCGATTAGAACTTATGCTATCGCCCTGCGCGGCCAGAGAGGGATTCTAGTTGAATTGTTCTGTCATTTTCAGGCTTGGCTGTTTGTCCGCTGGCACCGTGTGTGTCTTGGTACTCTCCAAACCCTGTTCATCATACGGTCGGATCGGTTTGCATGATATACTGAACACCGACGGGTTTTGCGCATTGCTGCTAAGTACAAATCTGAAAACATTTAAATATCTTAAATTTTAACCAAAACAAAGGCAATCAAAATATGGCTTTCTTAGTTTAACATAATCCTGATGATGAATTCTTATTTTTTCCCTTCATTAAAGTCATTCGCATTTAAAGAGCTGTGTGACATAAAGTATATTTATGTCTTATGGCTGGACATAACACAATGAACAAACAAAAAAAGAAGCTACTTGACACAATTGAACCGAAGCGAGACACATATTGCTTTGTCAACACCACTGAGGCAATTTGCCAGCTTGTTTAAAACGTATTCCATGTAATGTGTTCATGTTGTGTAAAAGGTAATATTACCTATACAAGAGGGCTGCCAGCACTGCACCACCGGCGGGTCCTACCCAGTACACGTAGTGGTAGGACCACGGGTCCTGGGGGATGACAACGGAGCCTGCCACTGCCGGTCCGAAACTTCGGGCTGGGTTCATGGATGCGCCAGTTGTACTACCCCTGGAATACAACACAATATAACAGCTGATTACATTCACGTCTTTGGGCGAGCGACTCGAATAAGGCGAAAGAGACAAGCAACGCGATCATCGCGATCAACGCGAGTATAAACCACCCTCGGCTGGTGTCAAATTGGCAATATTTATTTTTCGATTAAAAAAAAAACCCACTTTAATGTTGAAATTTCGAATGAAAAAAATGCACTGTGAAGACAACGAACATAATCTGTATACGATTCTGCTATGTTATTTGATTAACCAGACATATCGTGAAACACTATACTTACGCTGCCATAATGTCTACGGCTACAGCAAAGCCAATTGCTAAAGGGGCTAACTCGTTCTTTGTTTCATCGTTTACAGCGTTCATGAGGACGGAGAGGACGAGGATTGTTGTCAGGATAATTTCCCCGAATACGGCCCAGCCGGCGTCTATGCTAGGGATATGTGCTCCTCCAGCTATGGCGTTGTACACGCTGTCTTTAAGTATAGCCTGTAATAGATGTACAACGTCATATACACTCAAAAACATGACCTACCGTCATATACATGTATACTCACAAGAATACGAACCGTCATAAACTCACAAGCATTGCGAACCGTCATAAACTCACAAACATGACCTACCGTCATATACTCACAAATAACAGGATTCAATGGCATACCGTCATACTGATAATAAATATATGGCCATTTTTTTATACAATTACAATCAAAATAAAATACAACGGATGTCTAACGAAATATGTAAGTATTGTCCAAAGAGAATAGTAACGCTTTAACATAACCAAAGAGAGATGGAGAGGGAGGGAGGGGGAGGATAGAGGTAGAAAGGAAGAGGTGAGCAGAGGGAAGGCGAGATGGAGAAAGAAAAAGAGAGAGCTGATGGGATTAGGGGAATGACGCATACCCTGACGAATGCTGCTCCAAGCAAACCTCCAAGGATCTGAGCCACGATGTAGGCTACTGTGAGGACGACCGTGATACCACCCGACAGACACACTCCCAGGGACACAGCAGGGTTAAAGTGTCCACCGCTAGAAAATACATAAACACCAATATCAGAAAGTGTTTTATCGTTATGAAGACCAGGACATCTCTTCAGGAAAAGTACACCCACGAATGTTTGACAGACATAATCAGTGTCAGGAATGTCATTATCGAGGAACACAACAAACGAAAATGTTAGTCTTTAAGGTTGTGATATGTTCACTGCTAAGTTATATCACGGACTTAGATAACAGGGATTGGCAACACCACTCTCGTCTAGCGTATGTATTGTCCACCTCTTGTATTTGTGCACCGAACCGTGACGACTTGTAACCCTCTCGCTGAAGCCAATTTACCTGTACTGCGCTTGCGTGTGACCTAACAGACAAGTTTCCGGTATCGATAACCACGTTGTTTACCTAGGTGATGAGAGACCGAGAATGTGACACTGATTTGACAGATCAGTACACAGTGTAACAACCATGACTAAAACAATAGAAAACGAATGCATACACGTGATGATGTCGCAAGCATATCTGTTCATGTCAA